>NC_137125.1:5730272-5895272 GCF_949319135.1 Squalius cephalus
AGGCCATAATCTATTATTTCTGTTTACAATCAAATGTATGCCTAACAACATTTCTCTTTACATATTCTGTTAAGTTTTGCACATTCAGGAACTGCCATGTGCTTAGTGCTGTAGTTTTATGTTTCCATAAGCAAGCACTGCAGAATGTTTTGTTTTTGAAGCTTGAAAAGCTATGAATTAAATATCCTACATGACTTTAATAGAAAAATGTATTTGACGCATTGTGAGATATCGAATCGCTGACATGACAATCGTAATAGAATCGGGAGATCAGTGAAGATTCACACCTCTAGTAGAGACCTATACAGGCAATCAAAGATGTTCAATATGTCTATGACGTTAGCGTACTCAATATCTGCAGAATTATTGGGCAATCACTAAATTAATCATTTTTATTAATCTGATCTTTTTCAGAAAATGGCTCAGAGAAATGTGCCGGTAAAAACGAGTGCGCAGAAGTGCCTCAACTCCTTTAAGGAGAAGAGTGCCGAGTGGGCAAAGGGGATGAGGCGCAGCAGGAATGTCAGCCATTTTCTAGATGACATTGAGGTCAGAGTAAGTAACTGTTTGTCTTGAGGATACATGCATGACACACACATATCCCTGCGTTCTGAGAAAATCACCACCAACATCTTGAGAACAACATGAGACGTTTTCTATTTTCTTTTTTTCTTTTTTTCCCTTTTCTTTTTGTCCTTAAATATATTTTTTTATGTGATCGTCGTTATGTCTTCGTCAAACTTGCTCTATGAATAAAAGGGTAGTCACCACCAATGTAAAGAGAGTGCTTGAGAGGGCAGAGATAAAAACATTGGGACACCATTTTTGTCTTTTTGTTGTTTTTCCAGAGAGCGACATACTGTACATCCCTATGCCGATGTTTTCGAGGCATGGAAATTGTGACGAATCATTTGTGACAAAGAAATCTCTTTTGGGATTAATAAAGTATTTCTTGTCTTATCTCTTAAATTTCCTGTAAGTCTTTAGTCAAGCTCGGCAGTATATCAAACTTATTTGATTTAATGTTTTCAATGAGTATGAAAAATCAGCTTGCAATGAGCAAATATACCCGTACACTCCCTGGATAAACATTTAGAACAAGTTGGGCCCCCTTTTGCCTCACGATCACCTTAATCCTTTGTGACGTGGATTCCACAAGATGTTGGAAACATTTCTTAGCAATTTTGTTCCAATTTGATGACAGCATCGCACAGGTCCTGCAGATTTGCCAGTTGCATATCCATGGTGTGCATTTTCCAATCAACCACGCTCACCTTTGGGTGGTCTATGACATGCCGTGTTTTCTGACGGGATGTAGCCATGAGCATATGGGTAAATGGTACAAATGTACCAAGAAAATACCCCATTAGTAGCCTGAATCATCAATTTAAGACATGATGGATCCACACTTGGTGTATCTTGTGAATATGTTGGTTTTTCCTTTTCATGTTTGGTCTCATTTTAAGTGTCTCAGTGCGATTGGTAAAATGGTCTTAATTTCCACCCCCTGGGGTACACGGATTGACCCAAACAACTCTAAACAATATTTGTATAACCCTTTTGTTCTGTCCTCTTCTGGTCCAGCATCTCAGGGCAGAAGCGCTGATGACGGGGGCGGTCTGCCCAACCGCTGCAGTCTAGGCAGGGTCAGTGCTCTCTACTCAGACCAGTAGTAGGGATGGGACGGTATGAAAATTTCATATCACGATTATAGTGACCAAAATTACCGTGATTATCAATATTATCACAGTTTTGTTAAAACGAGATGAAAGTGTTCCAAAAGAACTGATGCTCACACTAAAAAGAGTTTAATATTTGAAAATCAACAAACAACAAATAAAACAGCAGCTCTATGCACTTTTTTAAGCAAGATTATATTCTGTGGCATTTCCTTCCTTATAACGACCGTCGTCAATAGCAACGCATTATAACGGCGCACATCCATGTATCGCAACGGACGCGCTCTCTCGTTTCATTCAAATACAACTTGCCGTCTTGCGTCTCCGTTTTTGGACGATTGTTTTGTACGCTGTAAAAAATTGATTTATAAACAGGTAAGATTTAAAACATTAATCTCATTTCAATATGTCCCCGTAATTGTGTGATAAAAAAAATCGGTGTAATAAGTGTAAGTTAGATAGTCTTGTTTGAACCTGATCGTTCGTCTTTGGCTCAAAGCCACTTGCTGCGAACTTTTCTTCGCGGAAGCTTCACGTTTATTTCAAGTGATTGAGATAAAATATTTCAACCCAAAACAACATTTTGTGCCCAATTATTTCCCAGACGTAGTTTTGGAATTGAAGTCAAAGTTAACTTGCCTTTCGTTCGCTATAAACAGTGGGTGATGGTCAAGGCCACCTTAATGCACGGGCTTACCTGGGCTGAAGCCCAGGGGCCTCCCAAGTTCAGGGGCCTCCCATGTTCAGGTTTATGATGAGCTGAAAAGGTCATATTGTTTTAACTTGTCAGATTTTGTCGTTGTATGTCGCTAGTCGCTTGTGGACGTTGGTAGTGCTGTCGCTCTAATGTTATTGTTATGGTGCGTTCACACCAAACGCGAAAAGAGCGTCTGGCGCGAGTGATTTCAACCCAGATAGCACACAACTATTTGATGTGAAACTTACATCTGGAAGACGTATTTTAAAGAGTGTTTGCTCATCTGGAATACGTCTATAGGACGTTTCCTGTCAGATGTCAAATAGACGTTTAGAAGATGTCAGTTTAACATACATTCTAAATCATTCTAAATCATTACATCTTAAAGACATCTTCTAAACGTCTATTTGACATCTGACAGGAACGTCCTATAGACGTATTGCAGATGAGCAAACACTCTTTAAAATACGTCTTCCAGATGTAAGTTTCACATCAAATAGTCGTGTGCTATCTGGGAATGTTAAGTCTATGCAAAGACGCGTTTACGCGCGTCTAGAGGTCCCGCGGCGCGAATGAGGCGTTGCGGTTCGTGTCCGCTCAGTGCCACTAACGTCTCCGCTCTGGGGTGTCTGTTGCGAGTGTGTTTAATCTACGTTTTTTTCAACACACAGTAGCCTATAATCATCAGCGATGCACGCGATTACATTTAGAAATAGACAAGCTTTGTTTCCAAATGCACCAAGCAATGATCCTTTCAATTTTATAAACTTTTATAAACCCAGCCAATATAATCACAATGAACACATCCAAAATAAAATCTTTAACATGTAGGCTATATAACAACTGCAAAGCGTCTAATTTGTAAACAAAATGATTTACGCTCTAAATCCAGAATAAACTCACTGACTGTCGACAGTTTCTTTTCCATGCATCATTTTATTATATCCATGTTTGAGGTTAGTTACTGTCAAATCATATAAAACAGTGAAATCGCCCTCGAACTCTTCTGTCTCTCCTGCACTCGAGACGGTGACGGGAGCTGAGCTCCACTGAAAGGCTTCTTTCCTATTGGTTGTCGCTCGCGAAAATCGCTTCTCATTTGCATAAAGTTGAAATTTAGTTGCTGTGTGTGGTTGTTAAATAAAGTTTCTTGTGTTTATTTGCTCAGTGATATGTTAATAACAATATTAAAATTGAAAACAATATTAAAAAAAAAAAAACTCACTGTTGTAGGTCTCGAAAGAAACTAATGCATTATGTGATGTAGATTACCTAGATATTACACTTTTTTAAAATGAGACTTTATAAATCGAGGGGATGGGGGGCCTACAAAACCTCTCAGCCCCGGGGCCTAACATTAGGTTAAGGCGGCTCTGGTGGACACATACAAAAGTAGAAATATCACAGATTCTTTTTTTATATTTCTTTTTTCTGTATGACCGTAAATGACTGAGTAATTTAAGTTTATAGTGCTACAATGTGGAGAAAATCCAGCAAAACGCGCCCGCGCGTTTGTCGACCTCAGAGGGTTAACTGAACAGCTTCGGAGTCATTGAAATGGTTATATTACTTATTTTGGGTTGAATGGTGGTCGTTTTGCCACCCCCCTGGTGCCCGTGAGCGGAAAATCCGCACTTGCAACTTTGAGCCGGCGAGCCGGCCGGCCGCCGCATCAGTAAGTCTCGTGTGATATCAGGTCTCACGATGTAAACAATTGCTTTACGGCCAAAAGAAATCTGCTAAAATGCTGTAATTATTGCGCTCCCTCACGCTGTTTGAACCCAAATGTAGAAGACGTTTTAAAGAATGTCCCATGTCGTTGATCTACTATCCTCTGGTGTCTGAGAATCGCCAAGGAGTTTTTACAACAGTGTTGTCAAATATCTATTCCGAAGCTGTGGGGGGAGCTCTAGAGAGAAACCTGCGAGCAAAAAGCGAGAATACAGCGAAGAAATCCCGAAACTACTGAGCCCCGCTTTAAGTAATTAATTTGCATTTTATTGCATGATATAAGTATTTGATACATCAGAAAAGCAGAACTTAATATTTGGTACAGAAACCTTTGTTTACAATTAGAGATCATACGTTTCCTGTAGTTCTTGACCAGGTTTGCACACACTGCAGCAGGGATTTTGGCCCACTCCTCCATACAGACCTTCTCCAGATCCTTCAGGTTTCGGGGATGTCGCTGGGCAATACAGACTTTCAGCTCCCTCCAAAGATTATCTATTGGGTTCAGGTCTGGAGACTGGCTAGGCCACTCCAGGACCTTGAGATGCTTATTATAGAGCCACTCCTTAGTTGCCCTGGCTGTGTGTTTCGGGCCGTTGTCATGCAGACCCAGCCACGGCCCATCTTCAATGTTCTTACTGAGGGACGGAGGTTGTTGGCCAAAATCTTGCGTTACATGGCCCTATCCTTCCTCCCCTCAATACGTTGCAGTCGTCCTGTCCCCTTTGCAGAAGAGCATCCCCAAAGAATGATGTTTCCAACTCCATGCTTCACGGTTGGGATGGTGTTATTGGGGTTGTACTCATCCTTCTTCTTCCTCCAAACGGCGAGTGGAGTTTAGACCAAAAAGCTCTATTTTTGTCTCATCAGACCACATGACCTTCTCCCATTCCTCCTTTGGATCATCCAGATGGTCATTGGCAAACTTCAGACGGGCCTAGACCTTGCGTGCACTGCAGGACTTTAGTGCGTTGCTAATGGTTTTCTTTGAGACTGTGATCCCAGCTCTCTTCAGGTCATTGACCAGGTCCTCCCGTGTAGTTCTGGGCTGATCCCTCACCTTCCTCATGATCATTGATGCCCCACGAGGTGAGATCTTGCATGGTGCCCCAGACCGAGGGAGATTGACCGTCATCTTGAACTTCTTCCATTTTCTAATAATTGCGCCAACAGTTGCTGCCTTCTCACCAAGCTGAGAAAGGTTGGGTCTCCTACTCTGTCTGTTGATGGCGTTGCACTGGAGTTTAAGACCAAATTAAAAAATCTGGGTGTCATATTTGACGCCACACTGTCATTTGAGCCTTTTGTCCAGAATACAGTTAAGACATCATTTTATCACCTCAGAAATATAGCCCGGCTACGTCCTATGTTGTCATTTTCGGTAGCTGAGAAGTTGATAAACTCTTTTGTCTTTTCGCGCATTGACTACTGCAATGGTCTTCTAGCTGGGGTATCTAAATCATCATTGGATAAATTGCAATATCTTCAAAATTCAGCTGCTAGAGTACTTTCTGGGGTCAGGGCCAGGGACCATATAACCCCGGTCTTGGAGTCCCTGCACTGGCTACCTGTTAGGTACCGTATTGATTTTAAAATCCTTATGCTGGCCTATAAATCTCTGCACAATCTGGCACCTCAGTATTTGACTGACTTATTAATCCCCTACACACCACGTCGCAATTTGCGCTCCTCTCAGAGTGGTCTTTTGGTTGTTCCGAAGACACGGCTTCATACGTGGGGTGACCGAGCATTTTCTGTCTATGCTCCTAAGCTCTGGAATTCTCTCCCGGCCGACATCAGGGAAGCAAGTACATTAGTGACTTTTAAATCTCTTCTTAAAACATTTTATTTTAGGATTGCTTTTACATGAACTTGATTTTATGTGTTTATTTGTTTTGTATTTCCATTGTGTTTATTCATTTGCTGTTATGCTTGTCTGTAAAGCGCTTTGAGAAAGCTACTTTTAAAGGCGCTATACAAAATAAATTTATTATTATTATTATTATTAAGCTGATTGCCTATTGTCCTGTAGCCCATCCCAGCCTTGTGCAGGTCTACAATTTTATCCCTGATGTTCTTACACAGCTCTCTGGTCTTGGCCATTGTGGAGAGGTTGGAGTCTGTTTGATTGAGTGTGTGGACAGGTGTCTTTTATACAGGTAATGAGTTCAAACAAGTGCAGTTAATACAGGTAATGAGTGGAGAACAGGAGGGCTTCTTAAAGAAAAACTAACATGTCTGTGAGAGCCGGAATTCTTACTGGTTGGTAGGTGATCAAATACTTATGTCAAGCAATAAAATACAAATTAATTATTTAAAAATCATACAATGTGATTTTCTGGATTTTTGTTTTAGATTCCGTCTCTCACAGTTGAAGAGTACCTATGATAAAAATTACAGACCTCTACATGCTTTGTAAGTAGGAAAACCTGCAAAATTGACAGTGTATCAAATACTTGTTCTCCCCACTGTGTGTGTATATATATATATATATATATATATATATACACACAGTGCACATACATCATCCATCACATACATCATCTCACCGTGCATTTTTCTACCGTTTGAGTTCTCCGACCACGGAATTGTTTTAAATTAAATTAAATTTTAAATGAAGGCAAAGTGTGTTTTTGTGCAAATTCTACGAAAGAAAACGCAAAAGCATAAATTGTTCTTAACAAACTTTACCAAATGTTTCTTTTGAACAATATAAATATAGTACATTTCTTTGAGGTGATTTTCTTCAAAGTATTTTTCATTAAAAAAAAATATTTAAACCCTCATTTATTTATTTTAAAAAGTCGATTTTGATTATATGAAACTGTTTTAAAAAATATAATTTATGAAAATAAAAAATATATATTTTTCAATCATAAATTCACTATAAAAAAATCATATTCAGTACAGAAAAAAATAGGGGAAAAACGGGGCCTGAGTTAGCCAAAGTTGACTCGCTGTATAAACAAATGTAGGCTAAATAAAATTTAGAATTTAAAATTCACTATAGCCTACTCACCAAAACTGATTATCTGTACACAAAATCCATTCTCCTTTCTTTTCTCAAGAAGACTTCAATTACACTGTTGTACAGGTTTTTTGTACGTTTCAGTTCCAACAATAATTCCCTTCCTATCGCCATGGAGGCTAATGCTGAAAGTCGAGTCTGTCCAGTCTTATTTCTGACATACGTTTTAATTCTCTTTAGAGCTGAGAATGTCTGCTCGACAGAAGCAGTGGACACAGGCACAGTCAGCGCCAAACATGCCCAAAAAAAAAAGCTGTTTTTAATTGCTACATACATTTTTTTATATTGTACAGATTCCGTTTGCGGTTTGCTCTGACTAGCTGTAATAGCACGGGTTCTGACCATCCAATCAAAGGACGTGAAAAGGCTGACATTATTCTAAGCCTTCTAGATGGCCCCAGTGTCACCATCTCGAAATCTGATTGGTTGATTAAATCTGATATCAGTATCTGATTGTTTAAAGAGCACCGTTACATTGCCATTCATTTTTAAGCAACAGGCGCCTACACGATTGATTCCGAAGGCCTTAAGGCAGATTTATTTGATCGTGGCAACACATTGAGACTGAAATATGATTGGATAAAAGCTCTATGTCAGGTTTGGGTAGGTGGAAGTAGCGAGGACTCACGTGCAGATCAAATGGGCTTTTATTAAGCATAAAATAAAACAAATACAAACAAAACTACCCCGAGGGGGAAAAACAAGACAGACTTAGACTTGGACTTGAACTTCGACTTGGACTGGACTTGACTTGACTGAAGCACACAGCAGGGAAACACACAGCATAGATACGACAACGAACCAGCACAGGACTGAAGACACAAGGAGAATAAATAGGGAGAGCAAACAAAGCAGGTAACGAGGGAGGACAGGTGGGGAAAATGAACTAATAATCCGGTAACAAGATGGGAGGGGCTAGACAATTGACAGGAGAGCACATGGCACAAGGAAACACATGACAAGCCATGTGCTCACAACAGACAGGACTAGAACACAAAACGAGACATGAACACGCAGCTAGTGAAAACTCATAAGCCACGTGTTCACACAAAACATAACATGAAAGCACACAGCCAGTGAAAAACTAGCTGTGTGCTACACAGCACAAGACAAGAAAAAACACGCAGACAGAAGAGCGCGCGGCTCGAGCGAACTCGAAACCGCGCGCGCTCACGTGACAAGACAGAGCGCACGAGAACGAGCGAAAGCTCATTCCGTGCGCTCACAAAAGAAAACAAACACGCGGAGCATTGATGTCCGAATCCCGACACAGAACCGAAATCTAACTAGACAGACATGTCGGGATCCAAACACCATGCCCCGCACATATAACAAGGCACATAGACAAGTGAGTGCACGGCCCGAGCGCGCTCGGAACCGCACACTCACACAGAGACGAGACAAAACAGGGAGTGTCAGAGCTCTGTCACAAAACCAAGAAATTAACTAGACCGAAGTGACAGAACCCTGACACTCTAACATAAACATACACTACTGGAAGCAGCGCGACCAAGAAAAAAGCTATGAAATTAAGAGAATAGACTATTGGGAATAATTTAATACACATTCACAGGAAAAAAAATATTACATCAATGCAAGACAGTGATTCTGAAAGTGTTTAGGCCAGCAGAGAAGGCCTTGCTGGCCCTGACGCTCCACCACTAAAAAAAAAAAAAATTTATTTATATATATATATATATATGTGGCAGTATAGGTGTTTGACTTCAGGCTACTATTGGTTGCTTCAGGTTTATTTATTAAGCCTATCACAGCTAAAGGCGGAGCATATATATACCTGCCCTGCATTGAGTCCCGTCACAAGCTTCCTTGCTTTTCCGGTTCCGCATGCTGTGAAGAGGCATGCAGGAAAATTGTTTGTGTGGTCCCACGGCATGTAGGAGAACGAGTATTGTTTCCTATGGTTGATCTGGTGTCTGCAGCCTCTTCACAGGTAGGAACGCGGTTGTTTGTAGCGTCTATCCTTCCCTTATAGGGCAGTGGGTAAATTGAAATGTCTTGTGTTTCATGTTACAGCGTGCACGTTGATTTATGGGCACTTCGGACTGCCGTGACTGGGATTCCTCGTACCCCAAGTATGCAGGTTATTTGTATATGTGCGTCATGCTCTGATATGTCTTTTAATTAAAGTTGTCGTTTCAGAAGCGCAGCGTATTCTGCCGAGTAGCGGGGAGGATTCCGTTGCTGGGGTTACCCGACGTTCGCTCGTTGATTACGGAGCGCTGCTGTTTTGCTGCTGTCTCAACTATATTAAAACGAAAGGATTCGCGTCAATTTCATTCCACTCTGGCTGCGGCCGAACAAGAAACTGTTAGTGCTTTAATGGCGTATGCAGGTTGACAGGAGGAATATCGCCGCCCTGCAGTTTTAGCGTGTTTGTGTGCGTGCGTGTGTGTGTGTGTGTAGGCAACGTGTGAATGTTTACAAGGAGAGTGTTGTGTGTTTGCTAATTGTATTGTTTTCTTTCAAATGTTTATTGTTTAATTAACTTGTTATTTTGTCTCCGTTTATTGTGAACTGTGTTTGATCAATCTATGTGATTCCTTTCTTTGATTTCATTTTGGGTTGAGTGTTCAAAAGCAAAGGGGTGGGGCTTGACTTGCTGATTACTTTTGTGCTGTGTATGAGCACCAGTGTGTGAAGGTGATATTAATTGTGTTTGGTTTTCTTTTGCATTTATTGTGCTATTTACTGAGTGTTTTGGTGCTCACTGAGTCCCCCCCCCCTGCTGGTCACACTCGGTCCTATCATCTGAAAAAGTTGAGATTGTCCCTCTGTTTGTGTATTTGTGTATTGATGTTGTGAAGTCTCAGTGTTGAAGTATTATTTTGAACACTTTTCCTTGTATTGTCTTTGTTTTGAATTAATTATTATTATTGTGACTAGAAAAATTAAACAATTATTTATTCATCCACGTCTCTGGTCTTATAAGAGGGAAACAAATCTGTGCAGCCTATTTATTAGGTTGGTATTCCTGGGTTAAGAACTCCCAGGTGGCGTAGTCATTACATTAGATCCTTAGTAACTCCTCTTAATGCCACATATATATATATATATATATATATATATATATATATATATATATATATATATATTAAATCACATACGCAGGACAAGTGTAGCATGGGCGTGGTGACCTGGGCTTTGCACGGAGACGGAGCTGGTTCCACGCTGCATGTCTCACTTTTTTATTGCAACACACTAGCAAACATACATATATGCCCATCACGAAAAAAATAAAATAATTATAATAATTTAGGGTAAGCATGGCATGTGTGTGGTGGACGGAGGTTGGGAGTGTTCTTGGGGGGGTGGGGGGCGCAGCTCCTCTTCTTGGTGGACCATTGTAGTGTGGCGTGGGTGGAGGTCTGGCTTATGCCGTGGCCAAGGAGGGATCAGAGGCAGCCTTTTAATACCATATTAGTAATAGCCTTACTATTGTTAGTGTTTTTGTTACTACTATTATTATTATTATTACTACTACTACTCTTCCTTGTCATCCGGCCTCCCCCTCATTCCTGATTAAAAGTCTAATTGCTGTTATTATTGATACTAATATTAGTATTATTAAATTATCATTAAGACTATATTATCATTTATTCCTCATCGTCAAGTTATTATTTTTACTAATATTATCTTCATCAGTATTACTGTCATAAATATGTATTTTATGTGTTTATTAATTTTTATTACGTCTGTTGTACA
This sequence comes from Squalius cephalus, assembly GCF_949319135.1. NCBI lineage: Eukaryota > Metazoa > Chordata > Actinopteri > Cypriniformes > Leuciscidae > Squalius > Squalius cephalus. The sequence continues at coordinate 5,741,131 of NC_137125.1, forward strand.
TCTGTAAAGTTACTTCCACTCACACACCCAATTACACTTGCACACACATGTTATGTATTGTAAGATATTTGTAATTTGTAGTGATTACAATTTAGCTCAAAGGAATTATTAATTAATTTATAGGGAATTCAAAAGAGTCACTTATTACAACCGAGCAAATGACTCGTTCGCGGTTCATTTGAACTGGCTGTAACTATCAACTCTGCAACGGATATAAATATCCGAACTATAGTGAAACACTATATAGTTAGCAAGGTAACTTAGATCAGAAGTTTAAGACATTAAATTTGTAAGCACAATAACACAAGTAATATTTCTCTTTAAAATACAAACAAGACTTTATTGATTATTCTAACACATACAACTAATATCTAACACAGACACACACATTCATACGCGTTGCAGAAAGAAAGAGAGTAAGGAAAGATTAAGTTTTAAGAGTGAGTTTAAGAGTGAGATGATGTAATCCCAAGTTTCTATGCACTTATAAAACACAACCTGAATGAACCATCAATCATTAGTTTAACCCTTTTATCGTTTCCTAGGTTATTAAATTTATATCAATACACCAGTTCAGCTTTTAGTCTGGAGGCAGTACTTGCTTGTCTTTGCTTTTGGGGATTCCCTTTTGTTGCGTGTAAAGGGTTTTCCCGGTCCGTTCGTTGGCTGGTCTCCTCGTGCCTGATGTCTGGGTCACGTGGTCAGTCACGTGGCGTGCTGGCGGAATGAAAGTCTTTGTTTGAAGCTGGCTTTGCAGAAGAAACGTGGCTCGAAATCTTGTCGCAAAACTTAACTTAGAACCGAGACTCACAATGGAAAAGAAAGGAAACTAAGAAAAGAAAGGAAATTGAGAGGAGTAGATGATGGCTTGAATGAAGCTGTTTAACCCATGTTCTTCAGATCTTGATTTGGGTTATTTCGTCTGCGCGTTTACATGGTTCCTAGTCTGAGAGAGCGAGAGCAGCGAGAGAGAGCTTTGTTTCTGTCTAAGATTTTTAAACTAAAAGTTTGTCCCCCCTCCTGAAGAGATCGGACCAATTAGACACTGGCTTTGTTTGTCTCATCGTAAATCATGCATTATCTGGGGGGGTGTCTGTTCTCTAGCTCTTTAGCACAGAGAACAGGGGCCACAGTTTAGACATGATTTCTAATTAAAAGAAGATCAAAACATATTACACAGATATCTTTCAAGCCATTTTTTGAATCTCGGGCATACGATTATACTGATATGAAACACAACACACTTTCATTCAAACATCTAACAGTTATACCCATTAAAGGACTTACATGGGATATAATCTTATTAAACATGCATATAAGTGGTAGAAACAACACAGGATTATGTAGTTGCATGATGTTTGAGTATAAGTCCATCGAAACTGTTCTGGATGATTTTATGTATTGTTATAGGAAAAATCTCAGTCTTCTGGTTTGAAAAGAAGAGAATTGGTTTGTTCGTTCAGAAGTCCTTAAGGAGGAGGGGGTCTGGAATGTTGTGGGCTCGAGTTGTGTCATCTCTGAACCAATCATTCTTTTCCAAGCTATCTCACATTGACAAGTTCTTCCTTTAGCTGGGCTCATAAAAGTTCTTAGTTGGGGTTTTTCGTTGGTTAGCGTAGACTAGCTGGAGCCTGATTTTATGGCCCTGGATTGGTGATTTGGGTTCTGGAATGTTGAGTTCTGTATGGAGTTATGTTTGAACAAATCACCTGGAAGATTCATTTGTGTTTGATTCGCACTCAATCCTACATATGTTTGTATCTGTCACCTGCTGTTATGTATGTCTTGTTTTTGTTGCATATTAATTTAAAAAAAAGAAAGAAAGAGGGAAGCACTGATGCTGAGCTCATGAACTTGTAAAAATGCTCCGATACCAACAACCGATAGGCTGCATACCAGGCAGCGTGTGTACAGTAACACATAGCTGTGGTGCGCGAGCTGATAAGAGGAAAACGCACAGTGGATTGAGCGCAAACCGCCACAGATGCGCGAGCTGGTCGAGCACATCTCTTTAAACAGACGTCACAGTGGAAAGTTTGTAGTTCAGTCGGATGTCAATGGAAAATAAAATAAAACGAGGCATGTAGCTCATTATTAACCTTAACTGACGAGAGAGAGAGAGCAAGCGTGCTCACTTCTGTTGAATGCTCTTGATTGCTGATCGTTCACTCAGCACGTGTCATTTGGATTAAAACTAAATCGTATGTGTAAGTAAAGTAAAACATGACCTGTTACCTGATTTATGTATAATGAGGGGTTCCCTACATTATTACAGGACGTGTGCAGGTCAAGAAGTTTCATGAACGCAAACATCCGAAGCGTGCGCCCCGCAAACCAGCGTCTCAGACAGCGCACAAATACTGAATTGAATTCTCTTTCACATCTTGCGCTTGTACGGACGAATTCACACAAAATTATGTAAAAAAGTCTGTCTTAGCGAGTATCCTAGTAAACAAAGTCAGTTATATCTCAAGTGACCGTAGCCATGTTCAGATGGGGTCCGTGCGTTCGGTCTTAAAGGGACAGCAGTCTAATAAACCTGCTGCTGTGTTTCAATGTTAATCGGCTACCCTTTTCAACTTTACAAAAATATCCATCTATGTTTAATTTATACAGTAATGAATTTTTGAATGAATGAATTATGAATTCACATTTGATTGCTTTATTCAAATTTCTGTACCTGTTAGATCTACCCGAAAAACTCTAAAAATAGGGATGCACCGATCCACATTTTTTCACTTCCGATCCGATCCCGATACCTGAATTTGGATATCGGCCGATACCGATACTATTCCGATACCAGAGCTTTGTTTTTGCTTTAATATTTTTGTTATCATTATTGTTTATTTTATATGATGCTGAAATAAATTTCTTTTAACAGGCAAGTATGATATGTACGTAAGTATGCATGTATGTCCCAAAAGGCAAGGTCAGAAAAGGAAGTAAAAAAACAGGAAATCCTGTTAACACGAAAAATCCCATTATTTTTTTTATTTTTATTTTTTATTATTTTTTTTCAAAAAGTGGAGCATAACAAAATGTTACAATAAGACATGTCCAAACATTATCCACTTTTCTTTTCGTTTTTTTTTTTTTGTACAAAAAAGTAAAACAAACTGAACAATTAGGGAGAGAATAACAACATGCACATATCCGACACCAAGTACAAAAGGGGATAAAAAAAAAAAAAAAAAGGGAAAAAGGTGTAAATAAAAAGAGGATTATTTTCTATATTCTAACCTCTACAAAATCTGGTCGTAAGGGTTGAATGTATTTAACCCATTTGCTCCATAATTTAACAAAAGTGCTCCTTTTAAGGCGAATTGAAAATGTTATGGATTCCATTACATAAATCTCATTCACTGTGTTTATCCACTCAGTCATCGCGGGGGGCTCGGGAAGGAGCCAGCATCTTGTAATTGCCTTTTTGGCTGCTACTGTCAAAATAGTATACAGGTATTTATCTTCATGTCTATGCATATTGTCAAAATTTCCCCCAAAAAAACTGTAGAAAACTGTAATGGTATGTTGTTAACCTTAAATATACTAATTAAAGCTTTTTGAAATTCAAGCCAAAAGAGTTTAATCTTTGGACATTCCCAAAATATATGCCAATGCCCTGCATCCCGAGCCCCACACAACCTCCAACAGCAGGTCGTGCCTGTGCCAAAGTGTACCTTTTGCCTTGGTGTTAGGAAAAAGCGCACTAAACATTTCCAGCTAAAGTCTCGCCATTTATGGGAATTCGTAAATTTCCAAGAGGATTCACATGCTTCATACCATTCTTCATTAGTTATTGAGAAATGTCCTTCATTTTCCCATTTTTCTTTGATGTAGTCCGTAGAGTGAGACCTCTTTGTCAGAAACCCTTTATAGAACTTGCCGATAGCACCTTTAACTATAGTGTTTTTAAAAGCCTTCAGAAAAATTGTCAAAATTGGGTCATCTATCTCAGTTTTGGAGATAATATTCTGCTGGAAATAGTTCCGCAATTGGAGATATCTAAAAAAAATCTAAATTGTTAAGCTTAAAATCACTCTTTAGACTGTCAAAATCTTTCATATTCCCATTATGAGTTAGTGAATAAAAGGTCGTCACACCCTTTGAAATCCAGTATTTGAATGTGCTGTCTATCTGGTTGGGGCTGAACCCAGGGTCAAATGCACACCACTGCAATATCTGTATTTTGTCATCCAAATTATATTCTCCCTTGACTTTACGCCATATTTTCAATTGTGTATTAATCCAAGGGTTTTGAATCATTTTGATATGTTTATCCAAATTTGTATAAGCTAGAACAGCATAGATTGGCGGATCCTTCATTATTGAGAGTTCAATGTCTTTCCATCTAGCATGGAATTTTGATGAGCACATATAAATGAGTGGCTTGATCTGAGCTGCATAAAAATATCCTTTGAAATACGGTAAGGCGATACCTCCCATTTCTTTTGGAAGCTGTAATGTTTTATATTTGACCCTGGGTCTTTTACCCTGCCAAATAAATCTAGAAATGATTTTATCAATTTCTGAGAATTCTTTCTGGGAAATTTCTACTGGAAGAGCCTGAAACAAAAACAGATACCGTGGAAGCACATTCATTTTGACACTATCGATTCTTTGGCACAAGGTAAGAAATGAGATTGTATTCCATCTTGTAATATCCGCCTTAATTTTAGTTAATAAGGGGCCATAATTAATTTCTCCCAATAAAGAAATGTCCTTTGGTAGAGAAATACCCAAGTACTTCAGTGATTGTTGGTCCCATTTAAGAGGAAAAGTTTCACAAAGCTGTTTATTTTTTTATAACTGTATTAGAAGCCCTTAGAAGGCTTGGCAATAACTCATTACGAAATGTTCTGTACCAAACTGAGGGAAAGCCGTCTGGGCCTGGTGTCTTAGGCCCCGTTTACACAATGGGAAAACGCAGATATTTCCCTGCGTTTTGGCCTGTCATTTACACGAAAACACCGTTTTTATCCCAGAAAACGATTATTTCTAAAAACTCCGGCCAAAGTGGAGATTTCTGAAAACGCCGGTTCCCTTTCGAAAGGGAACTCTACACTACGTCAGAATGACGCTATGGGGAACGCCTCAGGCGTGACAGGTGTCTGAAATAAATATCAACTCACGTCAATTATGTTGACCGGCGACAGCCCGTGAATCATCAGCTTGATTGATTAACGCGCAACCTGGATGTATAAAGGGAAGCCTTGCATACATGACAACATCTTTTCGTCTTCAGGGACTGTTTGTCTGTATTGAGAATATCGCTGAAGCGCGCGGGAGGCTCTCGAGAGAGCCTCTTGTGCAAACTGTGAGCGTTTTTTATTTAAAAATGCTCCGCTTTCGCGGATCCTTTTCTCGAGGGAGGAGGGTTCAGCATCTGAGCTGTGGTGCGTGCGATCTGTGAAACAATACTGTTTGGGTACGAGGCGTTCACAGTCAGTTCCTAAGGGTGCTGGCAGTGTTCATTAAGAAATATCTCGGCGCGCGTGAGAAAGAAAAAATCCGTGCGCTGTCGGATGTTTCAACCTCGCACCTGTTGACTTTCTTCTCGAGGGATGAAAGCCAAATATTTTTTAACGGCTCTTTTCTCGCGCTTGCCGAGGCAGTGTGTAGATTACGAGAACGTATAAATGTTAAAACAGTATTGTCTGGTGAGTATGGCTGCATTTAATTCTATGAATTAAAATGATGGAATATTATCTGACTTTTAAGAAGTTAGATATTTAGTAATTCAGCCTATCATCCAGATCGCGTTATCCAGTGTTTTTGGCTGCATTTTAATTGAAAAATGAGCAGTGAACAAAAAGAGCAGGTGTAATTCTGGTCTTTTTGTAAAATGTGAAATTAACATATTATGGTTATCAGGTCATAGGCCTCACTAGGCCTTCCTGAATATGAGCTCCCACATACTGTGGTTATCAAGTTATAGGCCGCTCCAGGCCTTCTTGAATATAGCTCCCATATAATGTGGTTATCAGGTCATAGGCCTCACTAGGCCTTCCTGAAAATGAGCTCCCACATACTGTGGTTGAATATGAGCTCCCACATTCTGTGGTTATCAAGTTATAGGCCTCACCAGGCCTTCTTGAATATGAGCTCCCACATACTGTGATATGAGCTCCCACATTCTGTGGTTATCAAGTTATAGGCTTCACCAAGCCTTCTTGAATATGAGCTCCCACATACTGTGGTTATCAGGTCAGAGGCCTCACCAGGCCTTCCTGAATATGAGCTCCCACATTCTGTGGTTATCAGGTCAGAGGCCTCACCAGGCCTTCTTGAAAATGAGCTCCCACATACTGTAGTTGCCAGGTTATAGGCCTCACCAGGCCTTCCTGGTTATGAGCTTCCACATGTCAGGTTACAGGCCTCACCGGCCTTCCTGAATGTGAGCTCCCACATACTGTGGTAATCAGGTTACAGGCCTCATCCGGCCTTCCTGGTTATGAGCTCCCACATACTGGGATATCAGGTTACAGGCCTTACTAGGCCTTCCTGAATATGAGCTCCCATACACGGTGGTCGCCACGTTACAGGCCTCGCCAGGCCTTCCTGGTTATGAGCTCCCACATACTGTGGCGCCAGGTTACAGGCCTCACCGGCCTTCCTGGTGATGGGCTTCTACATGTCAGGTTGCAGGCCTCACCCGGCCTTCCTGAATGTGAGCTCCCACATACTGTGGTCATCAGGTTACAGGCCTCATCCGGCCTTCCTGGTTATGAGCTCCCACATACTGTAGTCGCCAGGTTATAGGCCTCACCAGGCCTTCTTGGTTAGGAGTTTTTCACATGTCAGGTTTCGGGCCTCGCCGGCCTTCCTGAATGTGAGCTCCCTCATACTGTGGTTGTACATGAGCTCCCACATACTGTAGTCGCCAGGTTATAGGCCTCACCAGGCCTTCTTGGTTAGGAGTTTTCACATGTCAGGTTTCGGGCCTCGCCGGCCTTCCTGAATGTGAGCTCCTACATACTGTGAGCTTCCACTTACTGTGGTTATCAAGTTATAGGCCTTACCAGGCCTTCTTGATTATGAGCTCCCACATACTGTGGTTGAATATGAGCTCCCACATTCTGTGGTTATCAAGGTTTAGGCCTCACCAGGCCTTCTTGAATATGAGCTCCCACATACTGTGGTTATCAGGTCATAGGCCTCACTAGGCCTTCCTGAGTATAGCTCTCACATACTGTGGTTGAATATGAGCTCCCACATTCTGTGGTTATCAAGTTTTAGGCCTCACCAGGCCTTCTTGAATATGAGCCCCCACATTCTGTGGTTATCAGGTCAGAGGCCTCACCAGGCCTTCCTGAATGAGAGCTTCCACATATTTTGGTTGAATATGAGCTCCCACTTACTGTGGGTATCAAGTTATAGGCCTCACCAGGCCTTCTTGAATATGAGCTCCCACATACTGTGGTTATCAGGTCATAGGCCTCACTAGGCCTTCCTGAGTATAGCTCTCACATACTGTGGTTGAATATGAGCTCCCACATTCTGTGGTTATCAAGTTTTAGGCCTCACCAGGCCTTCTTGAATATGAGCCTCCACATTCTATGGTTATCAGGTCAGAGGCCTCACCAGGCCTTCCTGAATGAGAGCTTCCACATATTTTGGTTGAATATGAGCTCCCACATGCTGTGGTTGTCAGGTCACAGGCCTCACTAGGCCTTCCTGAGTATGAGCTCCCACATACTGTGGTTGAATATGAGCTCCCACATACTGTAGTTGCCAGGTTATAGGCCTCACCAGGCCTTCCTGGTTACGAGTCTCCACATGTCAGGTTACAGGCCTCACCGGCCTTCCTGAATGTGAGCTCCTACATACTGTGGTCATCAGGTTACAGGCCTCATCTGGCCTTCCTGGTTATGAGCTCCCACATTCTGTGGTTATCAGGTCAGAGGCCTCACCAGGCCTTCCTGAGTATGAGCTCCCACATACTGTGGTTGTATATGAGCTCCCACATACTGTAGTCGCCAGGTTATAGGCCTCACCAGGCCTTCTTGGTTAGGAGCCTTCACATGTCCGGTTACAGGCCTCGCCGGCCTTCCTGAATGTGAGCTCCTACATGCTGTGAGCTTCCACTTACTGTGATTATCAAGTTATAGGCCTCACCAGGCCTTCTTGAATTTGAGCTCCCACGTGCGGTGGTCGTTAGGTCACAGGCCTCACCGGCCTTCCTGAGTTTTAACCTTCCACAATTAGTGGTCACCAGGCTTTAGGCCTCTGCGGCCTTCCTGGTTATGAGTTCTTTCATGTCAGGTGGCAGGCCTCACCAGGCCTTACTGAATGAGAACTCCCACGTATTGTGTCTATCAGGTTGCAGGCTTCTTCTGGCTTTCCTGATTATAGGTTCCCACGTACGGTGGTTCCCTGGTTACAGGCCTCACCAGGCCTTCCTGGGTTTGAGCTTTTACATGTCAGGTTACAGGCCTCATCCGGCCTTCCCGAATGTGGGCTCACACATACTGTGTTTTTAGAGTGATGAAGTACGAGCAAACCTTTACTTCATTCCTTTTTGGTACATACGTTCCGTACCTTTTTTAAACCATGCTTATGGTAAGTCACACGACTTATGTCTTGTGTATTTTCTAAATCCATTTTCTATGGTAAGGGTCATGCGCGTATCGCTTCTGTCCCTTCCTATGTGGCTCAGACCCTGGTCTTACTTCCTGTCGTCACTTTATTACGACAGATGTTTTTCTCTAGCTAACTTCCACATTCTGATGAGCTCCCACACACTGTGGTCACCGTGTTACAGGCCTCACCGGCCTTCCCGAGTATGAGCTCCCACATGCTGTGGTCGCCAGGTTAGAGGCCTCATCAGGCCTTCTTGGGTTCAGAATGGCTAAGTACATGCACTTTCTTTCATGTACTTTCTATTTCCATTTTTTATGGTAAGGGTTGTGCGCTGTACGCTTTATTCCCTTTCTGAAAGTGAGCTCCCACATCCTGTGGTCGCCAGGTTAGAGGCCTCACCGGCCTTCCTGATATGAGCTCCCACATGATGTGGTCGCCAGGTTAGAGGCCTCACCGGCCTTCCTGATAGGAGCTCCCACATGCTGTGGTCACCAGGTTAGAGGCCTCACCGGCCTTCCTGATATGAGCTCCCACATGTTGTGGTTGCCAGGTCAGAGGCCTCACCGGCCTTCCTGAAGGTAAGCTCCCACATATTGTGGTTGAATACAAGCTCCCCCATGTTGTGGTCGCCAGGTTAGAGGTCCTACCAGGCCTTCCTGGAGGTAGCTCCCTTTAGGCCCTCACAGGCCTCCTCAGTGTTTTGAAACACAAACACTGGGTAGATCCATGGATCGAGTAGAGAGACTCCCCTCGCTGGCAAGGGTTGTAAAGCACTATGCTGAGTCATACTCTCCAGGATGTCCCGTCTCTGAGATCCGGGCTGAGTGGTTCACTGCCTGTTTGGCAGTCCCTCGGGTTGGATGCCTTCTTAAGGCAAGTGTCCAGAGGCTCTGTCTTCAGACAGACAGGAAGTGGCCAGACTCTAGTGTCTTATGTAGTGACACCAGGTCAGGCCTGCCTGGTGGTATTTCAGGTGGCACGCTCCCCTGAATAGTGACTGGCTGGGAGTCCCCTGGGCCCCCTAGCCACACTCCCTAGAAGGGACCCCTTCTTTTGGAAGCTGTGGTCCTAAGCCTTTGAGCTGGCCCAGATATACCCCCCATTAACTATGTTCTGGCGGTTTCTTGGTTCATTAGCTTGGGTGATGACCGGTAGGGAGTGCTGTCACTGACAGCCCGATGTGACCTAAGGGTGAGTGGTTCCAGTGTTTTCTGAATTACTGGTTCGGACAGTTGTCACTGCCTTTGAGCATGCACTCCCCTCAGCATGGTGGCGTTGGTATATCGTTCCCCATAGCGTCATTCTGACGTAGTGTAGAGTTCCCTTTCGAAAGGGAACGTCTCAGGTTACGACTGTAACCTATGTTCCCTGAGAACAGGGAACGAGACACTACGTCTTCCTGCCATGCCTCGGGGCCTGCCTGCAACAGTCCCTTCAGACGATAGGATGTTGTCATGTATGCAAGGCTTCCCTTTATACATCCAGGTTGCGCGTTAATCAATCAAGCTGATGATTCACGGGCTGTCGCCGGTCAACATAATTGACGTGAGTTGATATTTATTTCAGACACCTGTCACGCCTGAGGCGTTCCCCATAGCGTCATTCTGACGTAGTGTCTCGTTCCCTGTTCTCAGGGAACATAGGTTACAGTCGTAACCTGAGACGTTATGTGTTGCCGTGTCAACTGGGAGAAACGGGGTTTTAGGTTCTCAAACGTCACATTATGCGCCAGAAAATGCTTACGTCATGTGAGCGCCCTATGTTTAGAGTTTGTTTGGATACTATTTGATCATGGATGCTGTTAAAGTGGTATTCATTTTTACTTTTGTGCAAACGCTTTTGGCCTGTTTGCATTTGCTTCGCTGTCTGTCCACACGAACGAACCTCGCGCCATGTCTGTTGTTTTGAAAGGAACAGGAAGTCGCTCGTGCTATTCGTTGTTGTCGATTTTGAGGATTCTGATTGGCTTGCATGGCTTTATCTTTCTCCCTACACTGCCGCCCATTGTATTTATGCGGGTTGATGTAAACGACAACTTTTTTTGAAAACGATGTTGTGTGCACAATGTTATTTTTCAAAACGGAGGGGGAGAAATATTCGTTTCTCTAAATACCCGGCTATGTGTAAATGTGGCCTTATTGGCTTTCAGTCTAGAGATGGCGGCATTTATTTCCTTCTCTGATATTTCAGCTGTCAATATGTTATTGTGTTCTTCTGATAGAGTAGGCAAGTTAAGTGAGTTGAGAGAATCTTCCATTTGGGATTCACTCTTTAAAAATGGTTGAGTATATAAACTTTTATAATACTTCTCAAAAGCTTCTTGTAATTCTTCTTGTTTATACAATATAATTCCAGAATCAGGATGTTTAATTTTGTAAATTGTGCAATCTGCTCTTTCTTTTTGTAGTCTTCTAGCGAGAATTTTTGAAGCTTTAGGGCTGGCTTCATAATATTTTTGTTTTACAAAGACAAATTTCTTCTCAATTTCCTGTGTACTCATCAAATTGATTTCATTTCGTGTTTTCTTAATCTCATTGAGTAAATTAGGGCATTGCTTCTTCTTATGTTGCATTTCTAAATTCTGCAATTTTTTATTAAGGTCTAACCATCTTAATTGTTTTTCTTTCTTATTATATGCACACCATGATATAATTTTTCCCTGAATTACAGCTTTTAGAATGTCCTATATAATTGATGAATCGACCTCACCAGTATCATTAATATCTAGAAATTGTTTGATCTCCTTTCTCATCAAAGCCACAAACTGGGGGTTGTTTAGAGCACTTGTGTTGAGTCTCCAAAGTGTGTTTCGTGGAGAACCCTCAATTTGTATTGTACAATAGATAGGGGCATGGTCAGATAAATCAATAGAACCAATATCACAACTGGTGAATCTGTAGCGGTCTCTTGAAAACACAAAAAAATAATCTATTCGAGAGTATGTATTATGTGAGTGAGAATAAAACTTATAGTCGCGACCAGAAGGGTAAAAATCTCTCCACAAATCCAATATCTCCAGTTCAATCATCAGGCTATTCACTTTTTTATGTGTTGCAGTCATAGGTACATTTTTCGATGCGTCAAGGTTAGGGTTAAGACGAAGGTTTAAGTCACCTCCCCAAATTACAATTCCTGTTGCGCCAATCATTAAGTCAAAGACCTTTCTATAAAAGAAAAAAATTACTTCCAGGTGGAACGTACACATTACAAATGGTTATTATTTCATTGTTGATCTTCCCTGAAACTACTATATACCTCCCTTCTTTATCAGACTCCTCCGAAATAAACTCAAAAGGTACTTTTTGTGATATTAATGTTGTAACTCCCCTCCTTCGTCCATTTTTATAAGATGAAAAATATTCCCTTGTATAACCCATTCTTCTTAGCTTTTCATGTTCTGTTACTGAGAGATGTGTCTCCTGTAATAATACAATTTGCGCTCCTGCCCGTTTTACTTTTGATAGTATTTTACTTCTTTTTACTGAGTTTGAAATCCCCTTCACATTAAATGAAACTATCTTAATGTCATGCATGATCATAATATCCTAAATAATGTAATGTAAGAATAGAGCCAAAATAAAAATAAAAACATACACGTTTTCCCCACTTCTGCCCTGTGCACAATTAGATTCTCTCCCAAAGAACAAACAAAGAACTCGAACAGTGAACAAAAACAAAAAATAAAAAGTGAAACAAAAAAAGGTCCTTCCAAGGTAGAGGCTCGTAACCAAAGAGCCCTGCATGGCCTTATGTTGGTTAGGCCCCAATAGGGAGATGTCTCACCTCGTTGTTGAGGGAGGGCCCTATTAAATGTCCACACACTAGCAAAATTCAGTCTGAATGAGATCACAACTCAGTACCGACTTCTTAAATGAAAACTTATTATTAAAGAAAAATAAAAATATTTTACAAAACAGTGTCTCCATAACCAAGAAGATTAGAGTCAGTCTTACCACGAGTATCCAATAAGTGAAGCAAAAAGAGATCCTCAGACATCAATGTCTGTCCTAAATACCTGAAGCTTATCCATGATAAGCTAGCGGTGGCTATCTTGCGTGGAATCATTCATCATACCGGAGTGATGGGCTCCTCTCTCGGAGTGATGTCCGCGAGCCGTACGCCAAGAAGACAACAACTGTAGCTCCTCTTTATCCGGGTCGGCTGCAGGTTTCACCACGGTGACGGGTAGCCCTCACGCTGCCATGTCTCTTATTGCCTCGGCGGCATCCTTGTATAGACGAGTGCCATTGTCGTAAAAGACCCGCATTTTATACGGGTACGGGGTTTGAAACTTGATGCGTTTCTCTCGAAGTATCTTCTTGGCCTCTCTATATTCATTACGTTTTTTGAGCACTTCAATAGGGTAGTCGTGATCCACGAAGAAGCGCACACCTTCACAAAAAAACACTTTCTTTTGCCACGCTCTTCGAAGAACCTCCTCTTTCATACGATAACTCCCAAACTTCAATTTGCAGAACAAATATGCAACTGTAAGAGTTTCAAATTGATTGTCATGTCAATATTGAGCGGGGGCGTGTCTCATAACTCTGTGTCTCATTGAGCCGCGCCTCTGTTCAGGAAATCCATTCCGCAGTTTGCAGCCAGCTAGCAGACTCGCCGGCAGGAATCACTTTTGGAGTCATTTCAGCAGACAATGTTAAAGCGCAGACATGACTCATGGATATCGGATATCTCCGCAAGTTGGATCGGGAAAATCTAATACGTGAATTAAGCTGGTATCGGTCCCGATAACGATACTGGATCGGATCGGCCCCATCCCTATCTAAAAACACTGTTAATTTCATTTGTAGCCTTTCTTTGTTCTATTGTATTTATTTGTCCTATTTGTAATTTGTTTATTTGTTCTTATTTTGTTACTGACTGCTTACTTGTCTTTAATAATGTTTTAAATTCACATTAATGAGGCTGGTAGTTTTTGTCGTATCAAAATTGGATTAAATAATTGATATTTCACTGGTATCTCAACATCTGAACCGCTGACCCGATCCTCAGCACTGAGCCCTGCTGGAGGAGCTCTAAATATGTGCTGTGCTATTAAATGAAAGATAAAATATGATAGAGCAATGAACAGTGAGAGTAACAGAAGCTCATACAATGCATTTTAGCAGGCTTAATTAAGCATGGAAATAACTGAAAGAAATATATATTTGGTGAACAAATTAAGCCAACTAATATGATTTATATTCTTTTTCATAGATATATTTATCTTAATACATTTAAAAATTAAGTTAATGACGAATTTAAATTTAATTTATTAAAAATGACAAATGCAGTGAAAATTCAGGGATCGGTACTTGGATTTCGGCGGGTACCAAAAATCAAAGAATGGGTATCGGACTCATTCTGCAAAAAGTGGTATCAGCGCATCCCTAATTAAAAAAAATGTTGTTGTTGAAAAATTACAATCGTTTCACACTAAATTAACGCTGCAGCCCGTCTGAGATATATAGAGATATTTCACATGGCTATGAGCATGATATTAACTATATGATAAGTATATAATACAACTTTCATTCTTCAGCTCAATCATATATTCATAGAAAAAAAATCAATATCGTTTCAGTGGTTAAGGGGATTTCCCATGCCTGACAGCGCTGGTCAATGGATTGATCTCTATGATGTGAAACATTAGATACTATATATATGTAATTTGAGTAAAACAATCAAATAAAATAAAGATATTGTTTGATAAGTGCTGATTAAAGTCCTTGAAATCCAAAAAAGTAGTGCTTAAAGTCCTGTAATTTCATTTTGCAGAATCTGTACGAACCCTGTGAACAGCATTCGGGCAGTGTGTCCCTTCAGCCACGGCCATCTCCATAAAACTCAGGCGTTCCTGTAGGATTTTCTTGGGATGTCTGTAGTTGTATTGTAAAAGGGTTATCAAGGTCTGCAAGGAGCCAGAAAATCACCTACTAGCTTTTTATTATTTATCATTATCTGTTTATTTTCTCTTCAAGATTTAGATAATCTCGAATTTAAAAATGTCTGGCATTTTTTGGAAAACAGCTAAATATCCAAAACTGTATAACATGCATTTAAAACATGTCATGATAGCATGTTTAAAGATTAGGCTGTTCACACAAGACATCAGAGACATTTAGTCTAGATACAGTACAGCCATACACAGTGTGAACACTGAGTAATTATACTGTATTGATGACTGGATGTTCAAACTATTGTATTGTTTTTCTTTAAGCAAGCAGCAGAAAACACCACAGCGATGGAAAGAGTTTAAGGGTTGCACATGATATCAAGAACAGCTGGAGCTGACAAATAGAAGATGGAAGCAATGAAAACCTGCCCATGTTTAAACTCCATCTGGATGAAATGTGGAAGAACCGTGATGGATTCTGCAGAAGAAGCACGTTTGGGAGAAACATCACTAAAGAGAATAAGACCATCATGATGATCGGAGCCACAGGTGCAGGAAAAACCACTCTGATTAACAGCATGATCAACTACATCCTGGGAGTGCAATGGGAAGATGACTTCCGGTTTGTGCTGATAGATGAAGGGAAGCAGAAATCCCAGGCTGAAAGTCAGACTTGAGAGATCACGGCATATCAAATCAATCACATGGATGGTTTCCAGGTCCCATATTCTCTGACCATTGTGGACACACCAGGCTTCGGTGACACCAGAGGAATTTCACATGACCAGAAATTAAATCACAAAGCAGATTCAGGAGTTCTTTTCTGCCCGTGGAGGGATCGACCGCATTGATGCCGTGTGTTTTGTAGTACAGGCTTCACTTGCTCGTCTGACGCACACACAGAAATA
The DNA here is from genome assembly GCF_949319135.1 of Squalius cephalus. Taxonomy (NCBI): domain Eukaryota; kingdom Metazoa; phylum Chordata; class Actinopteri; order Cypriniformes; family Leuciscidae; genus Squalius; species Squalius cephalus. The sequence goes on from NC_137125.1 coordinate 5,756,515, forward strand.
CGTCTTTGACTCCATTCTTTCCATATTTGGGAAGGACATTGCTGAAAACATCCTTATCATGGTCACCTTTGCAGATGGGAAAACACCTCCTGTTCTCGAGGCCATCAAAGTCTCTGGGGTTCCCTGTTCTACCAATGAGTCTGGAGAGCCACTTCACTTCAAGTTCAACAACTCTGCTCTGTTTGCTAACAATAACACAGACGATGAGGAGTCTGACTGTGAAAACTTTGATCAGATGTTCTGGAAGCTGGGATTTTCTAGCATGATAAAGTTCTTCACATTCCTTATAAAGATGGAAACCAAGAGCTTGTCTCTGACACGGAAAGTCCTGAAAGAGCGACGGCAGCTAGAAGTGCTTGTGGAAGGCCTTCAGCCCCAAATCAATGCTGGTCTGACGAAACTGGATGAAAGCAAGAAGACAAGAGCTGCTCTGGAGCAACACATGATGTTTTATTAACCCTTTAGGCGCCAAGGTTTTTTAAAAAAAATGCTGGATTTTGACATCAAAATTTCAAAAGCTTGTGGCTTGAAAGGGCTTAAAGATAGAGATCTACTGTAAATTAGAAAAATGTTGGGGATGACTGAAAGTTTATGTGGGGTGTAAATATACTAATCTAATTTGCATATTATGACATCACCAGGGGGCGGCCCTCTTGAATTTCAAAATATTCAGGAAATAGTAGATATTGAACTGATGTTTGAACTTATTTGCATGTTTTATTTTTATTTTTATTTTTTTTATCCTCATTCCAAATGATGAGAAAAGAGGAAACCAACAATAACAGGAGAAAGTACTAAATTATTACTATATTACAATACTTTAGTAGTAAAACACATGTGAACAGTAGCCTAATTTTTGATCAGTTAATCAGTAATATTCAGGAAAAAATATATATGGAGTGTTTTTTTTTTTTTTGTGGTCTTTTTATCCTCATTCCAAATGATCAGGAAAAGAGTACACTAAGACCACGTCCACCCCTGCCACCCCCATCCCTGTTGGGCAAATGGTCAAAATGATCAGTTTGTGCTTCGTTAACACTTGCACCTTGCACGGCGGCACCATTGCGCAGCAAAGATGTACCGGGAGATGCGCGCGCGGCACCATTGCACGGCACCATTGCACGGCAAAGATGTACCGAGAGAAGCGCGGGCGTCACCATTGCGCAGCAAAGATGTACTAGGAGAAGCGCGATCATTAGACGGCCGATCGTCATTTCCAAAAGGCAAATATTCCTTTTCAGAGTCAGAATCGGCGAATAACATTTGAACACATCCTCACGGTACGTTTTTATTAGCCATTTGACGATTTTCTCTCACAAATCTCACAATTTACTCAGACGCTCTGAACTGAACTGCTTCCGCAATCCGCATCAATGACACGATCGCTCGCTTGCTCTGCTGTTTCCTCCAACACTTTGAATAGGAACATGACGTCATTTTGGTCTTGAATCGAAGTATTACATGTCTGCCATCTAGTGGTAGGGAATACAAATGAGATATTACACCATAGTAGGATCTACAGCCTGTTTTATTAAGTATGACGTCTTGTCTTTGCAATTTTGCGACTTTGGCGCTTAGAGGGTTAACAAAGTTCGGGAGGAGCACGTTCAAATAATCAATCAATCAATCAATCAATCAGCTCATCAAACAATTACCATGTCTACCCTATCAGCATGAGAGGGAGCATATATATATTCACTCTGTCAACTCACCTAACTTCCTTGACAGTTTCAGCATCCCTCCACCACCCCGACTCCTTACTCTTGGCTTGTTCTTTCACAGCCAGGAATACGGGGGGAGTACTCTGGGTTCGGGCCAAATACCGAGCCCGGAGCCCTCTCCTCGGACAGCACGCCAAATACGCATTTATTCTATCTGACTTATTTGTAAGTGTGAACTCGTGAAAAGGCGGAAATGGAGGCAAACAAGGATTTTGAATATAAATATGAAGTTACTGTCTCAAAAAAGATCGAAAACAACTCTGGCTACTTGACAACCTACTGCCAGAAGTGTCACTTAACATGTCATGACATATGCGATTGTGCAGATTACTATGCCATGACAGATGGAAGGTGTATGGTGTGTCCAGGAAGGTGTGCCTGGAATGTGCACATTGGTCAGAAATACATATGGATTTATGTCCCAGAAAAGAGAAAGGAAATCTCTCAGGATTTAAAAAGGCGATATGAGGATGCACATGGACAGGTCATGTCAAAAGAAAAGATCTTTGAAGAGCTTGAAAAGGAGTTTGAGGTTGTCCAGGATACTGTGACCGGACTAATTGAAAGATCTCAAAAGTCTTTGGAGCATCTGCAGGAAACCGCCCTCAAGCCCAATCCTCTTTCTGACTACATTGATCTGATGATCGAGTCTGAGAAACAAGAAGCCAGGCCTGGATTTCTAGATCGCGTTCAGTCTTTAATGGACGTCAGGAAGAGGGCAGAGATCATCAGTAAGGTGTCCACTGGAGGAGTGCTTTCAGAGGACTGGAAAACATACAAACCTGCAACAAGAAAACAAGAATCATCCAATAATGAAAAAAATTAACCAGCCTGATCCAAGAGTCCTGTTCAGTGAACAAAGAATTATGGGTTCAAGTCAAACTTTAACCATTAATATACTACGACTAAAACATACATAAAACAATAAACTAAAACATTTGACTTTGTCTTAAGATACTCTGCATGCAGTTTTATTATACTTAAAATACTTTGAAAAATACAGTAGTTTAAATGGTATTATTTTGATGAACAGCTTGTGAGAAAATCAAACATCTAAAATTGACTTATGTTATATTGAACGAGCTGAATATGAATATGTCATATATCACAAATGATCAGAAAGTATCTGTCACATTCACTGTCTGTCATCGTCCTGTCTGCACTACAGTTCCCAGAATCCTCCTTGTTTCCACACCTGAACTCACTCCCTTCATTACCCGCCTGTTCGTCATCATCATCTGCATCACCTGTCTTGTGTTCATCTGTGTGTGTATTTAAGTTCCTGGTTTTCACTCTTCACTTGTCGGTCAATGTTTATGTTAGGTTTGTTTAATGTTAGGTTCCTGCTCTGAGCACACGCTCCCTGTTTTTGTGTATCTGTTATGTTTGAGAATTAAAACCTTGGAATTCATCATCTTCGTGTTCGTCTCCTACTTCATCCACCCGGAAGCCTGACAGATTGACCGACCAAGAGAAAAAAACATGGAGCAAGGGAGTTTGTCTCTGGAAGAATATGTTGAGATGTACCTTGACTATTTTCAAGATGTGAGTAAAGATCCACATATTCTAAAGATGACATTTTGGAGTGGTTTGAATAATCCACTAGATCAGATGCTTTTGTGGGGTGATTTTCATCTCCCCTTCACGGAGTTCATCGACCGCACTCTTTGGGTGTGTGGTTCCTCCCTCACAGTGGAAGTGATTCCAGAACCAGCTATCTCCGCCGAGCCACCCCTCTTCATCCAGAGCACCAGTCCAGCCGAGCCTGCACTTCACGCCAGTCCAGCCGAGCCTGCACTTCACGCCAGATCTGCCGAAGCCAAGGCAGTATGCGCCGTGCCTGCCAAGCCAGAGACTGTCCGCCCAGTGTCTCCTGTTCCAGTCCTCAGCCAGAGTCCGGACGAGAAGGACTTAATTGACCTTTTTTCAGAGCTTCCCTCACTGCTGGTTCCCACCAGCTCAGAGCCCTCTTCGCCGCTGGTTCCACCCAGCTCAGAGCCCTCTTCGCCGCTGGTCCCGTCCAGCACAAAACCCTCTTCGCCGCTGGTTCCGCCCAGCTCAGAGCCCTCTTCGCCGCTGGTTCCGCCCAGCTCAGAGCCCTCTTCGCCGCTGGTCCTGCCCAGCTCAGAGCCTTCTTCGCCGCTGGTCCTGCCCAGCTCAGAGCCTTCTTCGCCGCTGGTCCTGCCCAGCTCAGAGCCTTCTTCGCCGCTGGTCCTGCCCAGCTCAGAGCCCTCTTCGCCGCTGGTCCTGCCCAGCTCAGAGCCCTCTTCGCCGCTGGTCCTGCCCAGCTCAGAGCCCTCTTCGCCGCTGGTCCTGCCCAGCTCAGAGCCCTCTTCGCCGCTGGTCCCGCCCAGCTCAGAGCCCTCTTCGCCGCTGGTCCAGCCCAGCTCAAAGCCCTCTTCGCCGCTGGTCCCGTCCAGCCCAGAGCCTTCTTCGCCGCTGGTCCCGTCCAGCCCAGAGCCTTCACCGCTGGTCCCGTCCAGCCCAGAGGCTTCATCGCTGGTCCCGTCCAGCACAGAGCCTTCACCGCTGGTCCCGTCCAGCACAGAGCCTTCTTCGCCGCTGGTCCCGCCCAGCTCAGAGCCCTCTTCGCCGCTGGTCCAGCCCAGCTCAAAGCCCTCTTCGCCGCTGGTCCCGTCCAGCCCAGAGCCTTCTTCGCCGCTGGTCCCGTCCAGCCCAGAGCCTTCACCGCTGGTCCCGTCCAGCCCAGAGGCTTCATCGCTGGTCCCGTCCAGCACAGAGCCTTCACCGCTGGTCCCGTCCAGCACAGAGCCTTCTTCACCGCTGGTTCCGCCCAGCACAAAGCCCTCGTCGCTGGATCTGCCCAGCACCGAGCCCTCGTCGCTGGATCTGCCCAGCACCGAGCCCTCGTCGCTGGATCTGCCCAGCACCGAGCCCTCGTCGCTGGATCTGCCCAGCACCGAGCCCTCGTCGCTGGATCTGCCCAGCACCGAGCCCTCGTCGCTGGATCTGCCCAGCACCGAGCCCTCGTCGCTGGATCTGCCCAGCACCGAGCCCTCGTCGCTGGATCTGCCCAGCACCGAGCCCTCGTCGCTGGATCTGCCCAGCACCGAGCCCTCGTCGCTGGATCTGCCCAGCACCGAGCCCTCGTCGCTGGATCTGCCCAGCACCGAGCCCTCGTCGCTGGATCTGCCCAGCACCGAGCCCTCGTCGCTGGATCTGCCCAGCACCGAGCCCTCGTCGCTGGATCTGCCCAGCACCGAGCCCTCGTCGCTGGATCTGCCCAGCACCGAGCCCTCTCTGGTACCCGGGACTTTTCCCAAGTATTTTTTGGGGGGGGGGGGCCATAGGGCTCCGTCCTGGCCACTCGAGGGGCCATGGCCACCTGAGGGGTCCTCACCACCATGGCCACCTGAAGGGTCTTCACCGCCGTGGCCACCTGAAGGGTCTTCTCCGCCATGGCCACCTGAAGGGTCTTCTCCGCCGTGGCCACCTGAAGGGTCTTCTCCGCCGTGGCCACCTGAAGGGTCTTCTCCGCCATGGCCACCTGAAGGGTCTTCACCGCCGTGGCCACCTGAAGGGTCTTCTCCGCCGTGGCCACCTGAAGGGTCTTCTCCGCCATGGCCACCTGAAGGGTCTTCTCCGCCATGGCCACCTGAAGGGTCTTCTCCGCCATGGCCACCTGAAGGGTCTTCACCGCCGTGGCCACCTGAAGGGTCTTCTCCGCCATGGCCACCTGAAGGGTCTTCTCCGCCATGGCCACCTGAAGGGTCTTCACCGCCGTGGCCACCTGAAGGGTCTTCTCCGCCTTGGCCACCCGAAGGGTCCGGACCGCCATGGCCACCCGAAGGGTCCTCACTGCCGTGGTCGCCTGAGGGGACATCACCGCCCTGGCCACCCGAAGGGTCCTCTCCGCCGTGGCCACCCGAAGGGTCCTCACCGCCGTGGCCGCCCGAGGGGTCGTCTCCGTCCTGGCCACGCCCACAGCCTGCTCCACCGTGACCACACCCACAGTCTGCTCCGCCCTGGAGGCTTCCTGCCTTGTCTTCCTTGCCTTGTCTTCCCCGTCAGCCTCCAGGGCGCCCACCCTCCCACCCTCCCACCCCTTTGGTCTTTCTACGGCGCGAGGACGCGCCTACCGGGAGGGGGGAGTAATGTCACATTCACTGTCTGTCATCGTCCTGTCTGCACTACAGTTCCCAGAATCCTCCTTGTTTCCACACCTGAACTCACTCCCTTCATTACCCGCCTGTTCGTCATCATCATCTGCATCACCTGTCTTGTGTTCATCTGTGTGTGTATTTAAGTTCCTGGTTTTCACTCTTCACTTGTCGGTCAATGTTTATGTTAGGTTTGTTTAATGTTAGGTTCCTGCTCTGAGCACATGCTCCCTGTTTTTGTGTATCTGTTATGTTTGAGAATTAAAACCTTGGAATTCATCATCTTCGTGTTCGTCTCCTACTTCATCCACCCGGAAGCCTGACAGTATCAAACTGCTGTTTTGGGAAGATGTAATTTTACTTTCATTGATTCTAGTTATTCATTCTGCATGAACAAGAAAAAAAGTAAAGTTAATTAAATCAATGAATGCATTTAAAACACATTAAAACCTAACACGTATTACCTAACACATGTTAGGTAATACATTAACTAATGAACCTTATTGTAAAGTATTACAACGCTATATATATACATTTAGTCATTTAGCAGGCGCTTTTATCCAAAGCGACTTACAAATTAGGACTAGATTAAGCGAGTCATCATGAAGAGGCAAAAACAACGCAAGAAGTGCTCAAGATACGAAGTTCAGGCATTATTCAGAGTAGCATAAGCCCGATAAGTGAGGTTTTAGAGGGAAAGGGGGAGTTTTTTTTTTTTTTTTTTGTATTTTTTTAATGCGGTTAACAGTTGTTTAAATACAAAAGTTGTAGCCAATAGTAAAGTCTGACTTTTTTAGAATTAAAAAATGCTACACAACATAATTGAAATTGAAGTTTTATTAATTGTTAATTTATTTTTAACCAAAAGAAGCTGAGGACATCTTAGACGAGGTGCTGCATCAGATTACAGAAGGTAATAAATAAAGGAAATACACATGTCAGAAGTAGTAATGTAAGAAAATATATAAATAATATAAATATAAGTGTACCATGCAAGCCAAGGGCATAAGAGCATGCTTTCTGAACATTTATTCTTATCATTTAAAGATGAAGATGATGATGATCATTCTTCTGAAGAAGGAGAAAGAAGAAGAAGAAGAAGAAGAAGATGGATGTGGATATGAAGAAGGATATGGAGAATAATAAAAAATAATAGCCGTATTAATGTGACATATTGTGCCGAGGCTTTGAAACACTCCGACACCATCTTCATGGTGACCCCTAGTGGACAGAACAGTGTAAACGCAACAAAACCCAGGCCAGTCTTGAGGTGTCGTGAGTTCTGGATATTCCTATCAGACCTGTCTACTGTATATAAAGCCTTTCGCCTCTTCATTCTCCTCCTTTTCTTCTTTGTTTCCTCCTGCGCCTCGTCCGCAACACATCCGACGGTAATGCTTGTTCTTTTATTCTTTAGCAATGCTTTTTCTCTCTCTTCTATACCAGCATGCTCTGAATAAACCAGTTACAATAACTATCGTGGTGTTTTTCTTTATAAACCACTTTATTAATAAACAAGTTACAATACTTATTGTGGTGTTTTTATTTATAAATCACTTTATTTATAAACCACAATAGTTATTGTAACTAGTTTATTAATAAAGTGTTATTTTTTATAGAAACCACTTTATTAATAAACCAGTTGCTATAACTATTGCATTGTTTTTCTTTATAAACCACTTAATTAATAAACCAGTTACAATAACAATCGTGGTGTTTTTATTTATAAACCACTTTATTTATAAACCAGTTACAATAACTATTGTGATGTTTTTCTTTATAAACCACTTCATTAATAAATAGGTTATAAGTGTGGTTGATTATAATACAGAAGTGTTTTGTTGTATTATAACCCTGTTATCTCTGTAAAGCTGGTTTGTATTGTAATCTGTGTTGTAAAAAGCGCTATATAAATAAATGTGACTTGACTTGTTCTACACAAACAAAAATTCTATACGGAGATGAGTTTCATTTCATTCGTAACCTACTGACAGATTCCCAAATTACTTCAATTACTTTCTTTTTATCTTAAAACAAAACAGAATTTCTTATGTCATTTTACTTCTCTAGTAAATGCTTCTTGATTTAAGAATGTTTAGATATTTGGACTGTAAACAAGACAAAAATACTAAGTAAGAAAAGCATTTTTTGCAGTGTGCTACAGAGTTTGCTGGCAATACAGTAAATTATTTCACTCTATACCATTTGACTGAATCTATAGTGGACCTTTACAGATGAAGGTTGAGTTACAGTAATTCGGCAGTCTCTACCATGGTAATCTGTTTACAGTATTGCATACGTACTGTAATGTAAAATGCTGTATTTGATGCCATCTGTCTCCCTTCTACTGATGCATCTCTGATCAATCTGATGTTTTACAGTCATTGACTGTTTCCTCTCCCTTATACTCTATTCTGCTTTACAGTATTTGCACAAATGGCAATATTTGTTCTGTATCTTTCTCTCTCTCTCACTTCCTCTCTCTCTCTCACACACACACACACACACACACACACACACACACACACACACACACACACACACACGGCACACACTTTGAGCATCGTGGTGGTTATTATCTATAAATCACTTGTGTAAAAAGAATTCATTACATTTGGTTATCCATATCAGAAATTGCAAACAAGTTCTATAGAAACTGTGTATTAAATCAATATAGAAATCTATAGGTGTACCAAATGATTAATTAATTAACCATTTAGATCAGTTGAATTAAATAATAGACAAATGTATTAAACTGAACAAGAAGAGATGCAAATCAAAAGTTTGATAGTAAGAGCTTTATGAAAGGCAGTTACTGTGAATGAAACATTTGTGTAGATGAAACACTTATTTTGTGTTGTGAAAAGGATACTTTGTGATTTTGTGTATTGTACTTACACAATTGAAAGCATGATGAAATGTTTGAAAAAAGAGCACTTTTGATGATCTGTTGTGATATTAGCACTAAGAGTTTTGAAAATGTACACCTAACTTGTGAAAATAGTACCAAAGCGAATAAAAAAAAGTGTAATATAGTGTCCAAGACCGTTCCATCTTAGCCAGTGTCCGCGGGCGATTTTGAACCTGACCAAGAATAGTGAGCCTTACTCGGCTTGGCTCAGACCGAAGAATGGCATGGAATTCTAAGTGACTTTGTGATTTAGGACTTTGAGATTTTTAAACACTGAATGTAGACACAATCTCCAGTCACCATCCACAATCTCCAGTCACCATCCACAAACTCCAGCACTTACATAGCACTTTTGGACCTCCAGACCAGGAATGCTTGTCACCAACTGTTGTCTTCGGTGAGGATAATGTATGTTTGGTTGCAATCATTCTGAGGGAGAAAAGCTGGTAGAAGCTTGATGTTCTTACATCCGCCAGTTTGACTCCCGACACAAATTTTTAGTAGCATTTGCTTAATATACGTGGGCTGTTCTAGATTCTATTTGTTTCTCTTAGAAGCTGCAACTTATTTGTGGCTTATCTGAAACTTTTGAGACCATGTCAGACCACTTTAGGTTAATCTGTGAAAGTTGAGATGGTGGTCTTGACTGCCATCCTCTGATCTTTGAGCTCAATCTGATTTGGCCACCAGCTTTCTTTGATTGTGGACTCTTGGAGAGAATTTTACTCTGATTCATTGTAGTAAACATAGCATTTATTACATAGCATGTCATTGGTATTTGACTTCCTTGAAGTTATGGAGATACTAGACCATTCTCAAGATATCAGAACATCTCTGAGATGTTTCTCGTTATGATTCTTTCCAGTATGTGAACAATTTTTGATGACTACTCATCTGCTCTTTGAATTTAACTTTCTTATGTTTTAAATCTCTTTCAGAAAATGGAGCACTTTGGAGAACAAGCCTACACCGACGAAGAATTGGATTTCCTCTATGGGTACAACTTCGGTTACTCGTCGGAGGAGAACACAAAGAACATACTAGATGCCATGTATTCGCACCACTTTGTTAACGACTTCTTGGTGAATGAAGACATCACGATTCCAATATTTCCAACAACAGTGGTAGATGCCAAGCATGCCATACGATGCATGTATGACTTGGATGGAATTGTTGTTCAGATTAAGAACCTGTCTGGTATTAAAGTCCGGGTGCACTATCTGATGGTGGGAAAAGTGTTGATGCCAAATCTTCAAAACCACTGGCACATCTTGAAGAAACACTTACAACTACACACATACAGCGGTGCGGGATTCACAGCTCTACACAAGACCTACGCAACTGTCTTGGCCTTTGTTGATGGCGGACACTTTCTTAACTTGAGCGTCTTGTCGGCTCATCGCATATGTAGTGACTGGACGACGTGAGGCCAAACACGTCGCCTGTAAGTCTGCTTATGAGTTAAATATCCTCAAACTATATTTTCAAATTCCTGACAACTCAAATTACAATTACAAACTAATCGCCTTTAGCTGACACATTACACATTCACAGCGGACTGATTCGACGAACAGTGGACTAATTCATTTGCCCCACAGAAAGACTTCATTGCATACTTCAACATCTCATGGAAAAAGGAAACCATGCTAAAACCCATCTATCCACCAGGCCTGCTAATCCGAGCATTAACCTCCTGTTATTTCTCCACAAATGAATGAAGCAAGTTTACACATTCTGTCTGCATTCAAGTCATTTATTTCTAATCTGAGGGGTTTAACATTTAAAAAGTCTCCATGTGATCAGACATTTTCCCCACCTGATTGGTCCTTTAAAACACTTAGGATCAGCGGTGAGAAACAGGCCAGAAGTCTTTTTGCTTTTTCAGTACCATAATCACTCAACCCAGTATATTGTTCTCTACAGCGTGAGGAATAGTCTTGAAATGTGGGGGGCAAAAATACAATGTTTTTCGGCCAGGCAGGCAGAAGTGGCTGTAATTACACCTGGCTGAGCTGAACGCAGCACATCACCGCAGCTCTACTATCAGCGTCTGTCATAAACCTCTCCATAATGACACAATTTAGATGTTTCCTGCCATCACCATCTGACAGGCAGCGTTTGCTGCCCGCTTAGCTTTGAGGGGAGCAAATCGCTCAGAAAATTGTCATCACAGGCCGCAAACAAGAATAATTGCTAAAAATAATCTCTGGTTGTGATAAGAACAGCATTTATGAATCAATTCAAGACATGCATTGGATTGATGAAGAGGGAGGTCTATTTTAAGCACTCAGAATCACTGTCTGTTTTACGACTCTTGGCTTCTTCTTAATCTGCATAGCTCCTTGCAGTGGCGGCTGGTGAAAAATATCTTAGGTGGGGCTGTCATATTCAGCCGGTTTCAATAGTCTGGTAACCATGGGAGTATTAGGCCTACTTTCTGCCCTTGGTATGTGTATTGTGCTTTGATGTTTATTTTGTTCTATTCCTTAACCCAGTCCCAGTGGTTCTTAAACTTTTTACAGTTGTATCCCAAGAGGCTTTAATATCCTTCTGCGCACCCCCACTCTTCAGTCACACCTTTTTCAGTAAGGGACAATATTTGCCCCCTTAAATCGATTTTTTTCAAGTGCATTTTTACCTTTACAAATACCTTTATAAAATAAATAATGCTTTGAATTAAAAAAAAAATTAAATAGATAAATACGCAATGATGGTAAAAACGAAGTGATGCTTTTAAATATTAAATTAAAACTGCCAGTAGGTGGAGAGTCATCGAGTCATTCATTCAGTAACGAAGCAAGTGGCTGTATTTATGAATTAATCATTGAATCATTGACTCTAAAGGTTCGTTCACAAACACTGCTGTGTGCTGCAGTTCTGCTGTGGCTTTCATTGGAGCTATTAATTTATTGTAAAAATACTGACAACTGTGTTGAAAATGAACATCACTTAATATTAATATTTCGTTTGTTGAACTGTTGTATAAAATCAATGTCACTTTTGCAATCGTGTGGATCTTCATATAATGTGATCATCATTAAACACAGGAACTCACACAGGGTATGTCTTTGTATCGAAGAGAGTTTGAATTATATCGATCTCCATGCTCAGCCTGTGTCTATATTTGTTCTTCATGCTAGTAAGTGCTAACTTAAATCCCTATTTTTATAAAGGTAACGTACATTGTCGAGAACGGCAGTATAGCGCGATTTGCCGAGGCAGCAATCTGTACGAGACCTGTCATAGCCTATACACGCTGCTTAAATGCAGAAAGTTTTGACCGCAAAAGATGAGGTTTGATCGTATGTCATGTATTTACAGCATTTAACCTGAGAGAAATGCATGCTCGGTTTAAATCATATTTTAAGATGAGGTAGTATTAACGTTAAAGGAACGGTAAAATTCAGCATTTTGTTCCCGCACCCCCTTCTGTCACCTCGCGGTTTGAGAACCACTGCCTTTACATATCTTTGAAAAAACGAATAATAATAATATTACAAATAATTATTAGTATTAACCACCCAAACACAATTTAACACAAACTGCATGATACCAGTGCTCTGTGAAAAAGTCAGTAATTATGTAATGCCATATTACAAGACTGAAGCATTCTTACACAAAAACAAACAAATTGCACAAACTTTCCATTTGCATTTGAAATTTAACTCAAAAAGTTTAGTTACTTTCTCAGACAGATCCCTCACTTCGGTAACTGTCCATGTTGGATCTGTCCCTGTTGTTTTAAAAAGTAATCACGGAAAGCAAAACAAGGCATTAGCAATAGCATCCAGCTAGCCAGGCCGATAGACCGCTGTCTGATGGAGATAGGCGCGCATGAGCGCAGGCGCGGGCGGGCACGCGCAGCTTGGGGCGCTAACAAAAGCGCCCATAGCTGACTAGATTTGAGCTCGCTGATTGGCTACAGTTTATGTCAAACATTTATATCTTAAATCAGCAATTGGCTAAGCTGCTCCACAGACCCGCCTCTCTGGGGCGATTTCTCCAGCGCCCCAGAGCTGATGAGACGTGCACGCGGGTGGAGGAGACGTGTTGAAAAAGCAGACATTTTTCATTTCTATCATATTTTTCACATATACTGGGTGTATTTAATATCTTAAACACACAAATACTGACAATTTGTATGTATGATTTATGTATGTATTTACTTATTTATTTAATGAGTGTGGCTCATAAACTGTGGTCTGGCTCATGGGGGGGCGGCGCCCTAGTGCCCTCTATTGGCCAGCCGCCCCTGGCTCCTTGTGTGACTCTGCGGGTCGTATTTTTCCACGCTTCGTGGCGAATACAAAGTGACAGGAGCAATAACCGCATATTTTCCACAACAATTTCTAATAGTTAAAAAACATTTGCAGTTTGATTTGACATTTGATCTTTACACTATGTCTTTATGATCTTTTAGTTGGTCAAAAAATGACCCATTATTATTATTAGTATTAGTAGTAGTAGCAGCTGTATTTGACGAACGAACTTAAGTGATCTGATTAGGACAAATTATTTGAAGATCTGATGCATCACGTGACTTGCTAAACTAGCATTTCCAGACGCTTCTTAACCCCCTGAGGTCGGCTATCGCGCCGGCGCGATAGGCTCGTTTTTTTTCGTATGAGTGCAAAAAAAAAATAAAAAAAAAATATTAATTTTTATCTTATATGCTTGTGTTATACATCAATCGATCCTGTTTAGTGTGTATTTTTTTTGTGTATGCTCATAATAAAAACAAAGTGTTGTGCTTTTCGCCAAATAAAGAAAAATAAACATGATGCGAGTTCTGCCTACTCTCCGTCAGTGAAGTCAATTCTGAAACGCGTCCGAAAATGAACTGTAACTCAGCGAATACTCAGTCAAACAGGCATACAGTCACACAGGCATGAAGCTTGAATTATCTTCTTTCAAATGAAGTAATTTTTATAAAAAACAAATATTCACAGTTTATATAATATGTATGTAAAGAGAGAGATGTCAGTCGTTCTCATCTCAGCTAATTAAGTTTTAATGTGACTCCGCCTACGGAGACCGCGCTATTCAAACGCAAATGTGAGGCGATCCATACAAACCTGTGAAACGCCCACATCCGCTGGATAAGGCCGGTGAAACACTGGATGCGTGGCGTAAGCGTCTCAGCTGCGTGGCGTGTCCGTTTTTATTTCGGCTCCCATCCATGTTAACAGTTTAGAGTTTGCATACTGCCTGTGTGAGACGCGCGTCTCAGGCGCGGCACGAGCCGCGTGGAAAACGCGTGCATTCTAGAAATAGAACCGACGCCTATTTTTCACGCGACACGCAAGCGTCTTGGAAGCGTTTCCATGCAAAATTGAATAGGAAAATCTGTTTATTTGTCATTTTGACACGAATACATATTAATAAATGTCCTTTTGATGTTTAAAAGTGTCTAGGTTTTGACATAAATGCAAATATAAATGTAATTTTACAAAATATGATCGATTTTCAAATACTGCTGTATTGAATGAACAGCTTTTAGCAAACTCTATTGCTATACTGAGATGAGGAATATATACTGTATGTGTTTTGTCAAAAATAAAGTCATCAACTAACTAATGAATCCTTTACTTTGAAATACGTATGATAAAATGTATACTTTAGTTTTGAAAGACGTTGACTAGTTTTGAAAAGATTATAAAGTATGTATGTGCATGCATATATATATGTGTGTGTATATATGAAGAGTTCAGATGCAAAAGCCTCTAAATGCCATCTGAAATTTTCTCCTAGAATGATCATTTTTATGAAGCTTGTATATTTAAGTTAGCTATAGGTGACACGTCACCTGAATGAATGGCTCATTAAGTATGCAGGGACGTAGTCTCACCAGGTGTGAACTACTACATATGCATGATGCTGTTGGAGCGTTTACGCCCCATCCGCATATTGGCTTTCCAAACTAAAAGTGTTTCACAAAACTAAAATCAATGTATCGTTTTTTTGTGGATGATTAGGCAGGATGATTTTCATATCATTTTGAAGAAAAAACACTAGGCGATGAAATCCATTAGTCAAAAGTCTTATTGCCACATATTTAGTATGTGTTTTGTGGCCTTATTTCAGAAACTTTAGTTTTTAGTTTTTTCAATAACCACGCATAAACATTATTCTCTCAAAAATGCAGACATGTACATTCTTGTTTCTCACATATTATGGTAGCCCTGTTTGTGCTAAATAGTGTGTAATTTTTTTTTGCCATTAATATGTTTATAAGCAACTGAAAAAAGCACAAATGTCAGGGCATGTCAGAACATCTCAAGGACCCCAAAAACACCCCAGACCCTCTGAGGTCGGTAATCATGCCGGCGTGATTTGCTCGTTTTTTTTTTTTATCAGTTCAAACGAGAGTCCAAATACTCTGTTGACTTTGATCTTACAAACCAGTTTCATACATCAATCTCTCCTGTTAAGTGTGTATTATTTTTGTGTATACTCACAATAAAAACAAAGTGTTGTGCTTTTTGCCAAATAAAGAAAAATAAACATGATGCGAGTTCTGCTTTCTCTCTGTCAGTGAAGTCAATTCTGAAACGCGTCCGAAAATGAACTGTAACTCAGCGAATACTCAGTCAATCAGGCATACAGACCCACAGGCATGAAGCTTGAATTATCTTCTTTTAAATTAAGTAATTTATATAAAAAACAAATATTCTCAGTTCATGAAATCTATAGAAAAGAGCGAGATGTCAGTCGTTCTCATCTCATCTAATTATTTGTAATGTGACCACGCCCACGGAGAGCGCTCGCTATTCAAACGCAAATGACTGAGGCAATCCTGCAAACACTGTGAACGCCCCCATATCAGCTCGAGAAAACACAAGTTTATTTAGATCATTACTTGTTTACCCAGTCTCGCAGCGCTGTGAGGAATAATAATAATGGAAAATGTACCTCAGAAGTGCGGGTATTTCGAGGAGCAAGGATCCGACTGAGCTGAGGAATACTGAAGTAAGTTTTTTTTTTCCTTCTCAAGTGAATCGCGTTTCTGTTTGTGATGAATGAACGGCAGAGATGCGCGCTGTTTACCACAGCTTGCAAAAAGACCGTTTAAATTTAAATCGCTTTCTGTGTGTGAATGAATGATGATGTTTTAGCAAACTGTATTGCTATACTGAGATGAGTAAAAATCGACTGAAATATGTTGAAATAAAATGTAGGCTATTTGTATAAGCAATGTATTTGTAACGGTCACCAGCTGGAGTGCCTTCGAGAGCCACCAGAGGCCACTCCACACTAGACTGTGATCACTCCTTCAAACACTTCATTTCCAATAACACACTGCCCGGACTCATCAGCACTCATCTCTTTCACCTGTTTCTCATCACCTTGTTTCACTCACACCATAAATACCTGGTTTTCACATTCACTCATCGCGAAGTCTTGTTGTACTGTTAGTCTGCATTTCTGAGCGTTTTTCACGTGTTTGTTTTCTGTTTTTGACCCTGGCCTGTTTACCGTTTCTGACTCTGTTCTGCCTGCCCCTATCTGGATTGTTTATTGGACTCTGTTTATTGCTGCCTGCCTTGACCACTGCCTGTTTACTGGATTACGAGTTTGGATTACCCTTATTTAATAAAGCTGCATTTGGATCGATCTTCTTGTCTCGGAGCATTCATAACAGTATTAAACTGCAAATTAACATTTATATGCCCTAATATTTTATAAAAACAACGTTACAGTCAGGCGAAATATGAAAGACAACATTTTGTTGACTAGATTTGGGTACAGTTTTTACTGTAGAATATACTGCCACTTCAAATAATCTTTTGTTTGGCAATTTCTGCTCATATATTTTATATATATATAAATAAATGAATATATATAAATATATATATTTATTAAGTCTTCTCCTATTTTTGTCAAAAATAGTCATCAACTAAGATGTTAGCTGTTCCAATGTTGGCTATATTCAAACTAATGAATACATATGATAAAATGTAGGCCTATAATCATTTTTTTTTTACAAAGAAAGAGTACACTTGAAATATTGTTGAAATTGTAATTATTGTTGTAATTGTAACCTTTTTAATAAAATAGCAAAACATATTTACAAGATGTAAGCTAAATCTTAAATGGTCAATATAAGTCTTCTTCTAAATATATCTTTTGTCCTTGCATTGTGGCTCAGTCAGTGTCACACCTGAGTGAATGGCTCATTATGCAGAGTGGGTGGGACATTATATTCTCAGGTGTAAACTACTCCCCCTTTACACCCCCCTCGCATATTGGCTTTCCAAGCAAAACCTGTTTTACACAATTTAAATCAATGTATTGTTTTATGTGAACAATAAAGCAAGACTATTTTCACATAATTTTGAAGCCAGAACTCGAAGCGACAACATCCATTAGTCAAAAGTCTTATTGACACATATTTAGTTTGAGTTTTGTGGTCTTATTTCAGCAACTTTCATTTTTATTTTTTCCAATAACCACGCATAAACATTATTCTCTTAAAAATACAAACATCTACATTCATGTTGCTCACATATTATGGTAGCCCTGTTTGTGCAATATAGAGTGAATTTACACCTTTGCCATTATCATGTTTATAAATAACTGAAAAAAGCACAAATGTCAGGGCATGTCAAAACATCCCAAGGGCCCCAAAAACACCTTAGACCCCAGAGGGTTAAACAGACATGTTCAATAAAAATCAACATGCGGAAAGATATCATGGACTGTTGGAACGAGAAGAGACGGCGCTAATATGTAAAGGTTAATAAAGAATACAATGGACTTAATATAAACGTTCTGATATAAACAGTACGACTATTTACAAAGGGCACAATCTGCAAGAGAGTTGAGGCAGTGGCCAATGACAGCAGCAGGAGTCAAAGTCATTGAATTTTGTATGAGTACACTTGTACAATATCATATGAATTTGCTGACTTGGTAAATTGTACAAATTATTACTACTTCGACGTGACGCTTTATTAGGGGTTCTTACTGCTGGGGCTGTGTGGTATGTAAAACAAAGTTTAAGAAACATCAAATGCTATGTTCAATCAAGGGTTAAGACCAACACAGACATAGGGCTGGGCGATATATCGGATGATATTGTTATGCGCATCTCGTCAGTAAAGCCGGTTCCTTGATTAGTAGTAAATTGCCTGCATGTACTTCCCATTTCCTTTCCCTGCTCTCCCTCCATCTCTCTGTCACTCATGCGTCTCTCACATGCGCGCACACACACACACAGCCCCTCCCCTCCGTACACACAGCCCCTCCCCTCCGTGCACACCTCGTCTCCATGAGAACGAGTGTTCGTTCGACGTTGAAAGCAAGTTCGCAAAAGGTTGGTATCTCTATCTCGTGAACACCTTTACACAATCACACATTAAAGGCAGCATAAACCCACTGCATCACTCAATTAAATTAGCACATCGCGGTGTGCTTTTTAAAGTTTTGTATTTTGTTTGGTTTAATAATTAAGATTACATTTGCGAGTATGCCTCTCAGTGTGAATGAGCAGAACTTGATTTCGGCTGTCACTTGTTGAAATAATAAATATAAGTATATATATACAGTGTTGGTGTCTGTCCACTGAATTTGACCCTCCCGATTCATCTCAGTCGCCATATGGGGAAAGTGAATATTTACAATTACAACAAAACTTCAGTTTCATTTAACGTTACACATTTCCAACAAAGAAATTGATCGACCTCTGTCAGCATGTTGAACACATTATTATTTGTGTATTTCTACCATGGCTGAAGCAGAGAAGAACACTTTTCACAGTAATCATATCAACATTGTGAACAAAATTCTACAAAAATAAGTGAAAACACCAAATGATCATGCAATGCGATAAAATGGATTATCTTCTCTGCAAACGATACCATGAAGAATGTGAATATTTAACTTCGAGTCAAAAACAAAAGGTAAGTAGGTATTCATATTCATTTCAGTATAAGCAGACGCAAAACTCCACTAAAGGCGACAACTTTTAGTAAACGATAAACGCTTCTGACTGTGCGTTCACACCGGACGCGAATAGCGCGTCAAATTCGCGCCTGCCGCATCTAGTTATACGCTCGTCTAGTTATACGCCCGCACCCACCTAATCTGTCATTTATTTTTGTTTTGATAATAAATGGAGCCAGCCTCCAAAAGTGAAACCTTTCCTGTGATTTTTTTTTTTAGTTTTTATACACTAAATTGTGTTTGTTGTCTTTACATTAGATTAATAATGTTTCATATAATCTAGAATAGATATGGAATAAATAGCATTCAATACAAAATGAGTATCTCTCATATATTGAAATCGAGTTTTTATGTGAAAGATTTGCTTTGTTGTGCATTTTAGTCATATTACAAAATAATTTATTTAAACATAAAATAACATTATAAACTGTCACTTCACCACGTGACAGCAGCAAGCAGGCTCCTGATTGGTTAACACGGCGCGAATTGACGCAGAAGTTCAGATTTTTCAAATCACAAGGCCTGTTATACATCAAACAAATATTAGGTCTTCCTATGAAATGAATACCTACTTTTTAGATAATTTTTTTATTGTTAAATGAATACCAACTTAATATAATTATTTTCAAACAAACAAAGGAAACGTAAAAGCCAAGCAGATAGTCCACGAAGGCACGAATAAAACGTCCTACCTGGATTGAGATTTTTTTAAACATTAATTTTCAATGTAAATTTAGACCTATTCATGGGGCCAAATCAAGAAGTGCATCCCAAATTTTAATGTTGCTCTATTTCTCTGTTCTTGTCTAGTTTGTAGCAATGAAACAGAAAACACCGCAATTCAACAATGTATTTATTTAAATACAACATTAGAGACAATGATCAATTTTACACACCTGATTGCAACCTGTCTTTCTTGAAAAAAAAACCAAAAAAAAAACCTGCAACCTGTCTTTCTTGAAATTTATCTTTTAGACCAAAAATGAATAGAAAGACTCTGCCTGTCTCCTTATCAACCATAAGGCGAAGGACACGTGTAGATGTTCAAAAAAGGCTTAATCAAATTAGGACAGATATAACTGACATGACTGATATGGACATGACAGGAATAGGGGTAGATGACAGAGTTCTTTCTGAGAACACTGCCCCACCCTCTTCAGCTGCACATGAAATGCCAGAGGTGCACATTTTTACTGAAGAGGACATGGAATTGGAGGCAGATTTTGATGATGTGTATTGTGATGGGGATGGGACATCAGGTTCAAATTCTGAAAATGATGATGACCTAACATCACTTTCCGATAACATTGCCAACTGGGCAGTGAGTTTTGGCATTTCCCTTGTTGCGCTGACTGCACTGTTGAGTATACTCCATATAACCATATAACCCATCCCAATCTGCCAAAGGATGGTAGGACCCTTCTCAAGACAAAAACGCATTATGCTATTCAGGAGAAGGCTGGGGGGAACTATCATCACTTTGGCATCCTTCCCTCTTTGAAGGCAACTATAAGCAAATATGCCAAAACACTGACAGAGGGCATGACATTGGGGCTGCAGATTAATATAGATGGTCTACCTTTATTTAAAAGTTCCACTGTACAGCTGTGGTCCATCCTTGGCTTACTGGTTACCGTCCCCATGAAGGAACCTGTGGTCATTGGAGCCTACTGTGGACCGAAAAAACCTAGTTCGGCCACAGAGTTCCTACCTGATTTTGTCAATGAACTACAGAAGCTAGAGGCTGGGTTTTGCATTGGAGATAAGAACCTTAAAATGAAGCTTCACACGGTAATCTGTGATGCCCCTGCACGGGCCTTTGTGAAAAAAACAAAGGCCCATAATGCTTACCATGGGTGCGATAAGTGCCTACTGATGAGAGAAAAACGCGCAGTGGATTGAGCGCGCAGTGGCACAGACGCACGAGCTGATGATAAAGCCACATGCCTTTAAACAGACATCAGTGGAAAGTTCGTTGTTTCAGTCGGATGTCAATGGCAAAGAAAATAAAACGAGGCATGTAGCTTATTATTAACATTATTAACGTTAACTGACGAGAGAGAGCGCGCGCGCAAGGATGCGCTCGACCAGTTCGCGCGTCTGTCCTGCTGCGTGCTCAATCCACGGGCCGCTTTTCTCTTATCAGCTCGTGCACCAAAGCTATGTGTTACTATATTTCGTTTAATATTCCACCTATACATACCATAAACATAAACATATCTGTCTGTTTTATTACAGGTGCTGTAAGGAAAAACACAGTGACGCTGTGTCCCAAACGGACCCGCCGCGGATGCAAGGTTTTAATCGCGGATGCAGCGCGGAGCCACGGCGGGTCCGCGATCCGCCTTCGTTGCGGATCCGTCACTGCGCGCAAGTGGACGCCGATACGGGTCCGTTTCACGGGTCCGTTCCGGAAGCCGCGATACCTCCGCGGCCGATCCGCTGCGGAGTCCTTTTGCTGTGTGGGTTATTACTTATAAAGTTAATTTCCAGTCATAATGTTCTGAATGAAACATGACGATTTTAGTTTTAGTTTTACAAATATTTGATATGCATCATGTTTATAATGTCGTTATGCATGCAACCCCAATCTAGGTTTTTTTGTAAGAGCTTGAAAAAAGGCGGGCTTAAGTTGTAGTGTCTGTCTTTTGGGAGAGGTTTTTTTTTTTTTTTTTGGTAGAATAAGAAGGAAATGTAGGACGTGAATTAATTAGTTGGATAGATTGAAAATATTGCCTAACTGAGCGCTGGAGCATCAGGTTGCGCCTTGCTAATTGAGATGTTTTTCATGGCGTGAGTTACAGCGTATTGCAAATGTAGTCTTTTGTTTTAATTTTTTATTTTCTGAAGTATATTAGAGCAGCAGCAGCTTTGAAGAGCAGCAAAAGGTTTGAGTTTTAACTAAATGTTACAAACGAAATTGAATGATGAAATGATTGTGCTCGCCCCTCGCTATAGTAGCGGCCAATCATCATTCTCAGCTTAATTTGCATATCACAGGTATAAATTGTTCTCTGGTGGCATATTAAGTCATTTGTCCAAGACAGCAAATTTGGAGCTCCAAGTCAACACGCATCTGTCACCAATAAAGAAGCGGAGGGATGGCTAGTCCTGCAAAGGTCCGAAAGGAGGGTGAAGACGCTGTCGAAGGATTTATATATAACATGTCACCCATGTCCGCGGCGCCGGCCTCGCCAATCTGTTCAACGACGCGGAGGCGATCGAGGATCACTTCTTACTGTCCCCCGCCTTCGACCTGAAAGTGAACCAGGACGGTTTCCTTGTGTCCATCGGGGCAGCTCGTGCTCGTGAGGTCGGCTCGTCAGAGGCAGCGGCTCCTGCTCTCAGCGCGGAAGAGAGGGTGTGATGCAGAAGGCGGGGCACAGCTAACTGAGGAAAGCAACACAGTGTCTGCTGGTTCGGAGGCTTGAAGCAGAGATGCCAAGTTCAGCTTCGTTACTGTTATATATATATATTTTTTAAACTACAAGTGTTTTGCGTGTTCAAATGTTTAATAAAACTTTCATTTTTCATTTGATTCCATTTGTATTGTCTGCTTATTTCACTGGGACAAATGGGATTTCTTATATAGCCTAATATCTATTAATAAATGCATTCTTGAATATGGTAAATAGGTCACATGTAATATATATATATATATATATATATATATATATATATATATATAAGATCAATAAGCCATGGGAAGAAGTGTTTTATATTAATTTAAGTTATCAAAGTAGGCTAATCCATTATTATTATTGTTGTGTATAAGTTACGAGATTCAGGCAGATTTTTAAAGTCTGTTTAATACAGTTACATTTAAGAAAGACTTGAGAACTACAGTTTGTAACAAGTAGAGTTTGGTACTGCACCTTTAAGGTGGAACGCACTCTGTTACTGAACATCGAATGTATGTGTGCAAGCCTGTTTTATAATTCTGTTGCTCTTATCCTGCTTTTATTCCTATTCAGTAAGTCAGTTATTAGTTGTGTGTTTTGCAATCTGCATCATGTTTATCATGTCGTTATATGCATGCAACTGAATCTAGGTTTTTTGTAAGAGCTTGAAAAAAGCAAAAAATACTAATATTTTACAACCAAACATTATGTTTCGTATAGTTATGTTTAATAGTCAGTATGGCACTGCCAATGTCTTTAGACTTGGTTAAATGGTCCGAGACGGTATTTTAACTAATTATTAGTGTTGTGGCAAAAATGTCTTGACATCATCACTGCATAACAGACACTGAGTCAAATTGTCTCAAACCTGGTAATTTTGTCAGTATTAATGTACATTCACTGATTCTAGCTTCTCTCTTTTCGTGTGAACTGAGTAGGCTACACATGCTTACATTCATAAATATAAACTTTATTTCTATTCAATTTTCTAAATTATTTATAGCCTACATATGTCACACGCCAATCTTTTGATGTAAATAAAAGACGAGAGTGGTAAATGTTACGGACATATTTATCATGGTACAGTTCAGCCTATTATTGATTTATATTTCCACTTCCCTTTTATCCAAAGAGAAGGAACTATTTGCACTGTATTTATCAATTGGAAATACATCATGCTAAAATAATCTGTCATATAGCCTACTGTGGTTCACATTATTGGGGTCGCTTGCAAGTCACAGCAGCACGAATTTGTCAGTGCCGCAGTCGTACTGACTCTTATTCTGCCTGACAGAAAGAAAAGCTTGTCGCTTACTGAAGGCGGTGCGATTTGACCAAATTAGATGAAAGGGGCGTTTCAGCGCCGCCTATGTGTGCAAATGAAATATCGAACCCATAAACCGATTTGTAAACCTTCACCGTCATAACTTTCAACTTCTTTTTGATAATATTTCAATTGTAACGTAGACGTAACAGACTTTATATGAACAATCAATAGGCTAAACCGCAGGGATGCATACTGGGTCATATGGCAACTTCCTTAAAAAATATTTATCCTGTATAAAATACAAATGTAAGTAGTGTTTTTCTGTTGATAGAACATGTCTTGGTGCCATAAGTAATATAATGAGGGTTCAAAGCACTAAATGTGAATTATACAGAGGGAATTTGAAAGACAGCCGTTTATCCCGCCCCTCGAATTGAGCCGTGTCTATGGTGAGTTGCCAGACCTAACATCTTGATGTAGGTCTGGCTTGCCAGGCTAGCCTATATCAGCCATTTCAACTGAAATACAAAGACTGTGATATTAATGTTGGCCACTAGAGTGAGCCCCAGTATAAGGAAACTTTTAAGCCCAATGTTTGTTTGTTATTTTAAATTAGTTAACATCCATTTAAATGGAAAAAAAATTATTGATCTTTGAGAATTTGTAAAACCATTGTGACAACATTGTTTTACATAGA
The DNA here is from genome assembly GCF_949319135.1 of Squalius cephalus. Classification (NCBI taxonomy): domain Eukaryota; kingdom Metazoa; phylum Chordata; class Actinopteri; order Cypriniformes; family Leuciscidae; genus Squalius; species Squalius cephalus. The sequence goes on from NC_137125.1 coordinate 5,780,578, forward strand.
ATCTGTCAAATGCTGAAAATGTTAAAACTTTGTAAATAAAATAAAACGCATATTTTCAATATTCATATTTTTCAAGTTGACACAATTAAATATATTGCTGTCCATTTAAAATTAATATAACATTTTATTCTTCTTTTCAAGATAATATAAATCTTCTATAAAATACTTATTTTCTTTTGGCTAAATATCAGAGATGGGGGACTCGAGTCAAGTCAGACTTAAGTCGGAAATTTTAGGACTTGAGACTTGCTTGACAAATATTAATAAAAGACTTGACTTGACTTTGACTTGATATTCATGACTTGAGACTTGACTCGGACTTGAGGTAAATGACTCGAAATAACTTGTCTTTTTAAAAATAAATATATGTATTTGAACGCACCGCAACAATCACGTTGATGCATACTGAAAAAAACCTAGATATTTAGAATAAAATAATTCATCAATGGGCTCCACTTGAAGAGCAAGTCTGCAAGGTAGGCACTACAGTAAGCTATAGTTTATATTTGTTCATTATTGTCTATTTACTGTCATGCAGGCTCACTTTTTGCATAATAGACAATATATGCTACACAGTATGACTGTTTCATTCAGATTGTATTATCCCTGTCTAATAGGTGCTGAAATGTAATTGACATATAGCAACTATGTTTCTCAAAGTGCATGCAATTTGATGGCAATGCAGACAAAGACACTGCATGCCAATTTTGAAATCAATCAGACCAACATTTCTAAAGTTACATCAAAATTCACAGCAGTAGCAAAATTAAGAGTTAAACAAACATTGTAAGTAGAATCAGACCAACTGCAACAATCAAACTCATAAGATGATTTTAGGCAAAATGGCAGAAAATTATAAAGTCACTAATAATGATTTATGGTATATCACTTTTGACCAATAGGTGATGCAGTTATAAAACTGATGTGATATGGTCAGAGTGAATTGACAATGACACATTCAAAGTTTGGTGTCAATATGTTAAGGCATTATAGAGATAAAGCCTGAATAGTCCTTTCAGCATCATGCCTCAACTTTCATGCTGTGCTATACGAAAACGGTTTCGTCTATCGACACGAAATCCATAACTTTTAGTCAGCCCTGTCTGGAGATGATACGATTCAATTTTGGTGAAAATCGGACAAACGGTCTAGGAGGAGTTCGAAAAAGTAGGTTTTGAATGAAAAGCAAGATGGCGGACAGGAAGTTCAGCCAAATAAGAAAAACTTGGTATCTATGTTCTCGGCGTGACCCAAGGAATCTATTAAGACCAGTGGCATTTCAATAGCCAGATTTATTTAAAAGTTATTAGCCTTTTTGTAAATTTTGTTATAACTTTTGACCACTAGGTGGCGCTGTCTCGAAACTTCTCACGCTACTTCAGGGCATTGTGCTGATGACCCATACCGATTTTCGTAACGATACGTTCATGCGTTCATAAAATACAGCATTTTAGCACATAATTCAAAATGGCCGAAAATTGGATATCAGTCGACTCGGCATGTTGCTCTGAATCTAACAAGACCAATTTTATGATTTTTGGACAAACCATTCAGAAGTTATAAGCAAAAACAGCCATTTTTCATATCTCCGGACCATTAGGTGGCGCTGTGCCGAAACGCAGCATGTTGCCTCAGGTCATGCTTGTGATGATATGTACCAAGTTTGGTCCGAATACGATAAAGTGTTGCGGAGATACAGGCTTAAGACAACTCCCAAGACCCTACTATCGCAGACATACATCCAATCCCAGAGACTGCTAAAAGTCCTGGTTGAGGATGATATAATTGGCCAGCCAGCATCTATAACATACCACAGTTGTCTGAAGCTGCTTGCAGAATATCTTGTTCTACCTGTGAACATGTGTACTGCTAAGGACACAAACACAAATGCAGAGTGTGGGGCACATAAACCATTTGAGGTCAACATCCATTCCAGGGGTACAGCTGCAATTGTGGAATGGGTGAGTCTGAACTTTGCGTTATTGTATTGATAACATGTTTTGAACAATTTAAAATGTTTTAGATGTGTAATATAGGTTAAATCTATTTTTTAATTGTCTTTCTTTTTCAGATATGTCGTAACGGTCACACTGTTTGGAAATGGTCTTCACAGGCCAATTTTAAATATGCAATGCTTGCTGGGGACTTTATGTTGGCGTGTAACATACTGCTGTCTGGCAACAACTATGCAAAGATTTCCCTTCTCTTTAAATTGAGGATGGTGGAGAAGTCATCTTTTTTCCGAATACAAGACTCCTACTGTGTGGACACCATTAAGGAATTCTGGAAGGAGAAGAGAGCTGAAATCATTGCCCAGCTACAGTCCAAAGGGCCTATTGTGGCCTTAGGTAAATTCACATACACACACAAATAAACAGGATATCTACTAAAAGAGAGTACAGAATATTTCACAAGATGGTCGTTGATCTACCATGCAATTACAAGAGGCAAGGTGTGAATGATGGCTAAACCGCGTAGAAGGAGATCCTCATGGCAGTGTGGGTCAACGACAGTCAGCACCACTGTCAAGGTGACAACCCCACTATAGGTGAAATACCTGTAATTATACCATGGTCTGGGTGAATACTCGATTCTGATTGGCTGCAGGGTGTCCATTAAAAAGTGATAATGTACACCTAGGAAAGGCGTCCCGTCAATTTGCCTGATGACAGTTCTAAATGATTGCGCTGGCTCAAACTCACTGATCAACTGCTGCGGCCGGGTCGCTGTGGCCACGTTGCTTGGCAACGCCTGTATACTGGAGGTATTAAATAGTGTGCTCGAATTAATAAATAAAAACCCTCACGATTTTTACTCTACAACACATTGAAGTATTATTAATTGATTAAATATTTCTTTCTTTCGTAAGTGACCATGGTATAAGCGGGTTAATGCCCTTTGATGTGTCCATTGTCAGGTATTAATGGACTTCGGCGGAGGCAAACGTCCAACGCGCCCATTAATACCTGATAATGGACACCTCAAAGGGCATTAACCCTTACTTAAACATCACTTGGTAAAATGGAACCAGACACTTTGATGTATAAATGTTTGTGTTGTTTGTTTTACAAAATCTTCAGTTAGTAAAAGATATCGGCCTTATACAGAGCTAATCTCATCTACGGTTGCCCAGTGCTTTTATGCAGTTATATACAGTATGTATAAAATGAGTATGTCATTGTTGAACAGTATATTAAGCTCTTTTGCTTTCCCTTATAAAAGGTGATGCTCGGATGGACAGTCCTGGATTCTGTGCACAGTATTGCACATATTCAACAATGGAAAATGAAACTAAACATATAATCAGCATGGTCAACATCGACAAGAGGGAGACACTGAGGAACTCTGTTGTCATGGAGAAAGAGGGCTTTCAACAGACCTTCGAGGCACTCCATCAAGAATAAACTTGAATGAAATCTGTACCGATGCTCATTCCCAAATATAAGCTCTCTTCAGTAATTATCTTTACTATAGTCTTTATGGTTTTTGTAAAGCACTCAAAATTTCTGCACTCATTACAGACAAAATACATCACTCTGATTATGACATGATATTGTTTTGGGTTATTTTGGGTAAGTATGCATTAAATTCCTAGCTTTTGTCCTCCAGACAAAGGGAAATACAGAGACAGCGGAGTCCACCACACTCTGGTCGTCTGGCATGGGTCTAAAAACTTGAGGAAAAAAATTCATGCAGTAAGTATAAGAAATCCCCATCAGTAATCACATTTCATCTGATCACAATAAAAACTTACATAACAGCACCCTTCCATACCTTTATATTACTTCTTTAAATATATTATTGTATTTTTAATCCTGTTGACATAATCATAGTTTACCTAACACAAAATAATAATTGTTTATGCATCCAGGCAGGGCAGCAAAAGGGGTGTGCCATTCTCCAGATGTGGAATAAAGACATCTGCAACCACTTCTGGTACTGCTGTAAGACGGCAGATACCTATGAAGAGTTTATTGTGAGTATTTTCTTTATTGATATATTTTTTCAGTTTCAATATTTAGAAACAGAAGAAATTGAAGCATCTCTTTACATAAACTAAACTAACTTATGTAATCACCCGTTTTGGTTTATAGGTTTAAAAATGAAATAGCTGATATGCTGGGTATTTATTGTACAAATGTTGTGACATATTATGTGTATTTGTTATTACTTATGGCATTCAATTACATATATAATGCTTTAGTCCATCACTTTTAAAATCTAAAAATTACAAGTTTTTATGCTGTTTGTGTAAAATCTTGTTGTGACTTGTTTATGCAATTAGAATTTAAAATCAGTTTGTAAATGTTTTTCCACAGGACATGTGGGTGGGAGTCCTGCACCATGTCACAGGAGAACACACGTGGGCTCTTGGTGAGTGTAAACATGGCCCCTTGCTGGACAACAGAGATAAAGAATTGATTGAGAGTGGTTCAGTGGCACATGAGAGGCTGGCTGAAATTATTCTCGATGAACGCTGGCTGAAGGTCGTCCCCAAGTATCTGAATTTCAGGTACATAAGCTACTTTATATAGTTCTATATTGTAAATGGTCTAATCAACTGTGTGAAAGACATTTTACTGTAATTGGTGTTGATATTACATGAACAACATTATTATAAAGAAAATATCTTGTATGTATTTTTATCTAATGTGCACTCAGGTCAACTGCAGATTTGGAGTCGTTTCACAACCACATACTGATGTATGCCAGCAAGCGCTTCAGCTTTTCCCCACCAGTTTACGCTGCTCGTACCATGCTGGCTGGCCTAGATTACAACCATCATCTCCATAGACCAGCCAGGAGAAAAGCTGATGGCACAATTCAGTAAGTTTTGAATTCAGTTTAAAAATGAATATTTTATTGTAAACTTTTCACTAAGCTGATACACCTTTCTATATTGTCAGGAATGGCAAGGTGTACAACAAAAAGTCCAGGAAGTGGAGGTTGTACTCATTAAAGGTGGAGAAGGACTACAGCAACATCTCAGACCTACAGCGTGCCATCCTCCTTCGACGGATGTCAGCTAATAAGGGGATGGCTAGAAGCAGAACGAGGAGACCTAATGATCCCCGTCAGCATAGCGTACTGTCTGGTGCTCCTGCTCCATCAACACAGGAGCTATTGCAAATTCAAGTCAGCAGAGGGTTAGGTGAGTTCTTTAAAATATCCAAATGATGTGTCATTAGTATCCCTCTGAAATAATCAATATAATGATAAAAAAATATGGACATGTATGTGAAAAGTTGAGTTTTAAGGTTGCTCACAATTGTGAGCGGTGGAATAATGTGATACTGAATTAATGGTAGGCTATACCTTTTTGTTTAGTGCAATATTCACATTAACTTTGTCATTGTTAAACTTTAATTCATCTTTTGCTAATAACTGCCATTTTAAAGTACAGTAAATTCAAAAAATGTTTTCCCAGTGGTCACAATTGTTGTCATCAACATGTTTACTTATTCCATGACCACACTCGACAAAAATGAATAAATGTGAACTTATATATTGATACTAGACACTTTGAAGTCAATGTGTACAAAAAAATCTTTGTCATATCTTTATGTTAACATAATTTTTTTATTACCTTTTGTTTTTGGGCTTCGATGCAGCTACTCATGGTACAAACAAGGATGTAAATTGCTCTGGTCATTGTGACCAATTGAGCTATACATGAGAAAATGCACATATTAAATTCATACCCTTTATTAGTTCCATATTTGCAGGAAATGGATTAAAAAAACATTCAGTAACATTTTAAAGCTTTATAAATATTTTTATAATTTATAAATATTTTTATGGTCACAATTGTGATTGGTGGGATTAAAACTAGATTTAAAGGGAAACACTTAATAATAACTGCACACTATACATCTTTATTTAAGCATTAGTAAATAATTAATTCATAATTTATAGAGCATTGTTCCTACATTAATAGAGATTAGTAAGCAGTTTATTAATAAACAGGTTATGAATGTAATAGTATAACATGACAAATTGATCATTTATAAAGTATGAATACAGTTATTAAACACATTATAGACATGCTTATAAATCAAGAGCAAAGCATTTCTAGCTGTATTGATAAACTATTTACTAATCTCTATCAATGTAGAAACAATGCTTTATAAATGATTAATTAATTATTTACAAATGCTTAACTGATAATTTATAGTGTGCAGTTATTATAAATGTTACCGATTTATGTTCTTTAGAGAAACCTGAAAAGAAGAGGAGAAGAATGACATCCTCCTCAACATCTTCAACCTCCACTTCATCTTCATCCTCCTCCTCATCTTCCTCATGTTCCACTGACAGAGAAAGGAAGAAGAAGAAGAAGAAAAAGAAAAAACTAATCTAAGATCATTTGCGAGAAGTAAGTTGTAAATATAAAATATGTAAACATTACACTTTCTGCATGTTTTATTTGTCACTTTGAATACTTTCTCACTGTATATTTTTCCCTTGACCCTAAAGAGGACAAGCCATTTGGAAAATGGATGTCATAATTGGCATTACACATTTATGTCACTATCTGTTCAGAGTTCTAGTAATGAGGAAAAAAGAAAAAAACATTTTTTGTTGCTATAAAGCATCTTCACTGTTATAACATATTTCGACAATATGGTCAAAGTGTTTTGAGATTTCATATTGTGTGGTAAAACTTACACATAACAATAATAATCTCAACAGAGACATACTCTAAGTTGTGAAGACATATGTTACACTGCAAAAAATGAATGTCTTAGATATTTTTACTGGAAAACATGACAAAAATACTAAGAATTCTTAAATTGAGATACATTTACGGGTACTTGTTAAGTAAAATGGCTTAAGATTTTAAGTCTTTTTTACTGAAATAAATTCTGAAATTTAAGAGGTTAAGGCTTAAAACAAGTAAAAAATATCTGCCTGTGGGGTAAAAAAATAAACTTAAATTGAGTTTATTGAATTAAGTTGAAACTGGAATTAAGTTAATATTTCTTACCCCACTGACAGATATTTTTTACTTTAATAATAATAATAAGTTTATTTTTTATAGCGCCTTTCAAGAACCCAAGCTCGCTTCACAATGTAGGCCTAATACAAATAGTAAACAGATACAGGTCAACTGCTTATTATAACAGACAAACAAGAAGAAAGCAGATGGAAACAAGCAAACACTGATTAACATAAATCAAAGAAAACATATAGACCTATTTGTCAAAACATACATTTGGACAAATTATAAAAAATAAAATAAAGATGAGAAAATACTTGTTTTAAGCCTTTACCTATTACATTTCAGAATTTACCAAGTAAATGTATCTCAATTTAAGAATTTTCAGATGTTTATACTAGAAAACAAGACAAAAATACGTTCATTTTTTTGCAGTGTATAATCAGTGTAAAAGGTAAAATGGATTTATATGGTGTATAGATGTCCTATGCCTGTGTACGGCTTCAGCTAATATTATATATATTTTTTTATTGTGACCTCTACTCTGCCATAGTAAACAAACAAAACACTAACAATTTTGATAATAGTGCACTGCAAAAATGACTTTCTTAGTATTTTTTGTCTTGTTTTCAGTATAAATATCTAAAAATTCTTAAATCAAGATGAATTTTCTTAATGAGCAAAATGACCCAAGAAAAGTCTAGGATGTTGACAAAAAATATCAAATGTAAGTGAATTTGTGCTTAAAACAAGCAAAAAAAAATCTGCCTGTGGTCTTTTTTTTTTGGAAGTGTTTAAGAATACAGAAAACTTATAAACATTTATATATATATATATATATATATATATATATATATATATATATATATATATATATATATATATATATATATATATATATATATATGTTTTATGCCTAAAAATCCTAAGATTAATATATCAAGTGTTTACTTGAGGTTACCTTTGATGAAGTGGTCACTGTAAATACGAGTGTATGTTGATGGCTCCCGTTGTTCCCCCTCACTGTGCCCCACATATGTTTATGACACAAAATTCACAAATACCTCTTTTCTGGGTTTTCGTCTCTGACTGCATTCTGTAGAAGCATAGCCCAGGATTGCCTCCTCATTAGTTAGTGCATTTTATTGAACAACAACTATTAAGTATTTATGCTAAACTAAAGAAATCACTCACTTCTTAAATCACTTCTTAGCACTCTCTTTCCTGCCAGGGGAGTGTTCCCCTAAGTGCCTGATGACAAACTACATCCATTTTTTCCCATAATGCTAAATTTCCCTCCCAAACAACAACACACTTCTGTGATGACATTAATTTTGTGTCATCTCTTGGTTGGTGTGTGCGTGCACTATTCCGATTGATGCTTACACAACAGATTCAATAGTAGAAAACACTTTCTGAAACTTGTACCAACCCTGAAAAAGTGTATTCGAAACAGAGATATTATGTCGTACGTCCAAATGGTTCATTGAACCTTTGCACATGTTTAGCATGAGGAATACAATTCTTTAACTGTGTTGATAAGTTAGAATGCATGAAATACCATTAGACCCTCCTTTACACTGTAAGATTAGAAAGGAGCAAGCACCAATTAGGTGGTGAAATGCACTATACATTTAAATCACTAGTGAACAGAATAAGAAATATGACACCCTTCTCACTCATGGATTCAGTGTTCTGTGAGAATTTCTTGTGTTTTTACCTTTAACATACCATACTCTGCATCGACTTAACTTACAGCAGTGATGAGCCCAAACATTTTAAACTGAGTGGACCTTGGTGAAATAGGGTGAACTTCAATGCCTACTCTTAAATTACATAATTTTACAATATAGTGGTTAAACGAATTACAAAATAAAAGCAAAAAATGTAAATAAGGAAAATAAAATAAGAACAAATCAAGACATTATAAGCATATGGAAATAGAAAAAAACAAAGTTACAAATAAAGTAAAGTATAACAGTAGTAATTAGATACAGAAATACAATAAAATAAATAATAACACTGTCGTCTTCATTCTATAAATTAAATGTAATCAATCATTTTAAAGCTGCAGAAGTTATTTTCCTTTTGTCTTCTGTTGTTTGATTAACATAACGACACAAACGTAAGCAGATTTCTTAAACGTACTGCCAATTTACGATAGAATAAACACTGACACACACATACTGACACACACATGATCTGATTTCTTTCTGAGCTGTTTGCGGTCACTTTAAGACATAGCTGATTGGTTTTATGAGAATAATTGCCAAGACTTTGTTATTTCGAGATTTGCGCAATTCGAATTTTGCGCGTATGTTTCCTGTAAAGTGCAGAAAAATTCTGTTTGCGCATGCTTTTTGAAATGCGCGTCTCCGTGCTTAAGAGTGTGTGTCCATTTGAGTATGTGTGTGAATGTGTGCACAAAAAACAGCTGACTTTATTATCATGTGCTCAAATTGATTACAATTGCTTGAATGTTAAATACTGGTACCTCTAGTAGTACCAGCTATTTTATGAGCTATATGGATTTATTGAATTTTTTTTAAATTTCAACATTACATATAACACAATTTTAACTGTAACATATCAAACTCAGAAACTGTTATTAGAATCTAAAGTGGTTATATAAAAGTCATGATACAATCCCAATATCACGTGGGTGACTTTTTCATCCAAGACAAATGTAGTAGTAAATATGGTTTCGGCAAACTAAGAAAAAAAAAAAAAACGACCATTTCTGGCCAAGATAAACACACAATCAAATAAAACTCTACTCCCATAATAGATTAGATACAGTATATATCGTTATAATATTTAACAGTAATGTGTTTGTTTTTGAAATGTGGTAATCATGTCAGAAAGATAATTATTATATTCTTTGTATAGGTCAATCGCTGCCGAAACAATGAATAATCTCCACAGGACCATAGCTGATGTGATGCTACATCCCAAGTCTGACCCGTCTACCAGTCAAGATACCTCTGGACCATAGCTGATGTGATGCTACATCCCAAGTCTGACCCGTCTACCAGTCAAGATACCTCTGGACCATAGCTGATGTGATGCTACATCCCAAGTCTGACCCGTCTACCAGTCAAGATACCTCTGGAGACACAATGTCTTTATTCATTTATATTGTTATTTTTGATTGTGCTGATGTTTTTATATTTGTGATATAGTTTCTAGGTTTAGTAATACAAAAATAAACAAGTGACATTCTACATTTTGTTGTCGTTATTGCAGAAATAATACATAAATGTAGTTTTGTAATCAAATGTGGTTTCTATTGCAAGTGTAAAGAATTCATTTATCATTTTCAGTAAAATTGTTTATTTAAAAACAAAAGAAGAAAATAGTGTACCATACAAAAAAATATATATATATTTTAATATTGTAGAATTTAAAACACAGAAACTATGTACATGTATTCATCCACACAATAGATGGACAGTTTTCTAAAGCATTCTAGACTCTTAGACTCTACTAGGAATAAAACCTCTGTACTGTTGCAGTGTATCAGGATAACGATCGCGTATCTTCCAGACGCAGCAACTTGGTATCACGACTCTGTGACCCTGTCCCAATGCTCCATACTGCCACACTACAGATTGCCTGTATGCTGCATGACGGAACTGTCTATTACTCTGTCCTGGTTCTGGATTATCAGTCAATGCACGAATGTCATTCCAGATTCGTCTGGCAAGGCGCACCCTCTTCGAAAATGTAGGCTTCCATGTGTGGCAGTATGGAAATACAATAATCGGGATGTTGTCCACAGCACTTTTGGTCTACAAATGTAGCCATTCCTCTGCACCGCTGGCAGACACACCAAGGGGGTTGCCCTGACACAAGAGGGCCTGGTGGAGGAGCATTTTCTGACATCCTTTCCAGAACATCAAACATAAGACTTGGGTCACGCGTCAGGCAGAGCTCCAGGACTTGATGTGCTTGTTCCAGGCTCAGTCCTCGAATTCTGGCCTGCAATGGAATATACAGGGTGGGCCATTTATATGGATACACCGTAATAACATGGGAATGGTTGGTGATATTAAAGTCCTGTTTGTGGCACATTAGTATTATGTGAGGGGGCAAACTCCTCAAGATGGGTGGTGACCATGGTGGCCATACTAATGTGCCACAAACAGGACTTTAATATCACCAACCATTCCCATGTTATTACGGTGTATCCATATAAATGGCCCACCCTGTATAATCACAAAATGTATCAAAAAATGTAAATATTGGTGTAATTACACAGAACATTTGTCAACATGATTAAATTTTTTATTTTATTTTTATATAGCTTTATTGTTCTCTGAAATGACTTGTGTGCACATTACACTCCAGATCATATATACCTGTTCACATGCCCTTGTTTGATCATTGAAACTCTTACATGCAGAACACCATATATGTTATGAATCTTACATGAAATTCATCTTCATCACAGTGTAACTGATGGTAATGGAAAAACGTGTATCAATTCAACCTGTTTTTAGCTTTGCCTTATAGTTATAACTAGCATTTTAAAATATATTTTAAACTTTACCAATATCAATATGCTAGCTTGATAGTGAGTACTAAAATACATCTTATTTGTTCATATTCATAATGATAAAGTTAGATTTTTTTATTACATGTGATTCTGACATGATGTCACTACATGCACTGCGCTCCTTCCTCTCCGCTCGTCTCAGGTAAATAATGCGTCCTCTAGCTCAGCGGTCGGAGTCACGCGTTCATGTGTTTTGGGGGCGTGGCTTTGGAAGGAGCCCAGAAGGGAGGGGGTGGAGTGAATGGAAATAATGAGCTGTCTTTAAAACAGTCGTGAGAGGTCTACAGACACTCGATTTTTATACTCTCTTTTTCAGAGTACTTACATTTTAATTATGTATTGATATATAAATAAAGTTTAAACAAATTTGGAAAAGAAGTTTTTTAGACAATTCCTACCTACCCTACCTTTAACCATAGTTTATCATGATTTATCATGGTTTACCATGATTTACCCTGTTCCGGCATATTTTACCATGATTTACCATGATATACTACGTTCTAGAATGATTTACCAGGATTCTAGCATGATTTACCATGATTTACCACATTGCTAGCAATTATGTGAAGTGTCAGTGCAAATGAAGTGATAAACACTGATAAAATATGATTGTGTTATAATAGTTATTGTTATATAAGTGATTTTTTAAGTGTCTAAATATGAATGATGCAAAAGCACATGTGAAAAGACTTAATTAATGAGTAGAATGGCCAGCAGAGGGCAGTAGAAGACCACTTATTTCCTCATTATCACTTTAAACTTCATGATTTTCACCAGTTTTCTGCACTAAAGCAAACCAGTTTTTTCATGTTAACTCAATAATGCATGCTTACACACACACATTTTTTTTTTTTTTCAGGATTTACATTTCTCAATGTGACACAATTGTCAGTAGTAATACTTCAATGAATTTTGACTAAATGTGATTGTAAATGTTAAAAGAGTGAATTTATAAAGTCTAAATATGAATTATAGAACAAAATGACAATTTTAAACAGCAGTGGGCAGTAAAATACCACTTATTGGCTTAACATGCCATTACATTCATATCATTTTCACCTTTTTAACTGTTATAGCCTCCTGGGACCCAAGAATAGACTTTTGTCCACTGTAGTGGACATTATATTTTAGTGAATTTCTCTGACATCATACATGTCACATGACACAACCTGGGTGCCCAGTAAAGAGCACATTCAGGACTTTTCAGAGATATCAAATGTTTGGAGGTTTCACCATGAAAACAACATCTCCTTGGTCTTTAAAAATGTCTGACATTAATTTAGTGATCAAATGTAGCATTCTTATGGAAATATGATAATTTCAAATAAAAAAATATATTTCTGTTACAGAACAGGGCATTGATTTCAAACGTGTAGAGGATAAATCATGTTTATTAGGCATTTTGTGAGACACAACAAGTGAATATGGAAATAAATTATACATTAATATTCCTATAAAATATTAGATATTATTATTAAAATGTTGCCAATTATTACTCCAATTATTACACTTCTTTTTTCATTAAATGTTGCTCCAAAAACACATTAGATACAGTGTATAGATACATTGCATTGAATGGGAATATTAATTTATGGCCATTTTACCCACATATTGCCTAAAGTTAAATGGTGTATAAATTCATTCCGTTATTTCTTTCATAACATAGTTGAGAATCATCATTATACAAATTTTGGTTAAAATTTTTTTTTTGCCTATACATATAATTTCATGTCATTTTATTTTTTTAACAACTTAGTCCTGGCATCCACTACAGAGGACATAGCACAACGTATGAATAAAATATTATTTTTCAAAAATGTTTTTTCACCATTTGTTTATTGTGCTCTAAACAATGTGATGACATGGAAAAAACTTTTTTTTTCTGGGTCTCACGAGGATAGAGGCCAATTTTGTCTGATCTCTCTGAAAAATGTTCATGCTTGTTTAGAGTCTTATGTCACATGTTCTGACTTGTTTTTAAGAAGATCTGAGCATTCATTGAAGAGATAAAGGCTTTCGGGGACACTTGGTCAAGGCCACGTTTTGAAGTGGCCTTGACCAAATGAAGAAGTTCTTCATTTGGTTATTATAGCCATCCAAATGAAAAAGTTCAACTTTTTCTGATCATTATTGATCTAGAGCAGGGATGTCCAATCCTGCTCCTGGAGGGCCACTGTCCTGCAGAGTTTAACTCCAATCCCAATTAAACACACCTGAACCAGATAATCAAGGTCTTAGGCATTCTAGAAACTTCCAGGAAGGTGTGTTGAGGCAGGCTAGAGCTAACCTCTGCAGGACAGTGGCCCTCCAGGACTGAGTTTGGACACCCCTGATCTAGAGAGTCCAGAGAATTTTACTGCACTAGTTTTGAACATTATGACATGAAAATTATATGATCATATGATCATATTATATGATCATAGTTACAGTATTGTTTTGATTTGCAATAGAGCTGCAGCACATGCATCTAATGCTGGGCAGTCCAATTCATTGAGTAGCCTAGTTAATTTTGAGATGGTTCATGTAAATGTTAACCCTCTAAAGTGACAATCTGATAGCAATGTCTTGTGTGGCTCATAAATGGTTTGAATACATGCTGTTCATGTACTGTATGTCTTTAGTCTGTTGGCTATTAAGTTTTTTTTAGGCACATGTCACTTACACTATTTGTACTGACTGCAGAGTCTTGAGATTGTTTACATATTTGTTCCCATACGTACATTTTATGTATTGGTTATTGAATACATTTCTAAAATTGTAGTTTATGATGCTTTTATTGAGTTATTAAACCATTTTTTCTGCTTTTTTTTAATATTGCTTCTGACTAATAACCCAAATTGCAAAAAAACTAAAACTAACACTAAAACTAATAAAAAATTAAATAAAACTAAACATTTAAAAAAAGTAAATTTGCAAACCCCATTTAAAAACTAATTAAAACTAAACTAAATTTGAAAACAAAGTAAAAACAAAATAAAACAAAGTAAAAACAAAATAAAAATAAGTAATGAAAAATGCAAAACTATAATAAACTTGTAGGGCAGTTGAAGATCACTTTGTCACGGGCTGGATGAAGCAGGATCAGAAGCGGGATCTCAATTGCAGCAGTGTTTATTTAAACAAACAAGATATTACATGGACAAGTTTCTCAGGGAACAAGAACAGAACAACCACGCATGTAGCAACAACGACAGACAACTAACAGACTGAAAACACTGGGCTTATATACATGGGAGAACTGATCAGGGAAACAAGACACAGCTGACAAGACTAACGAGGAAACAGGTGTGACAGATGAACTTATTGACAGTTACCGTGGAAACCAAGGAGTGGCGGGAAAACAGAACAAAGGAAGACATGTGATCAGTGACAAAAAACACTCAGACAGAACAGAACTGTGACACACTTATTGTCTCATGTTTCATTTTAAACAGATTTTCACCAGTTTCTGCACTAAGGCAAACCAGGGTTTGTATTTTATAATGCATGCATAGTGTAATGCATGCTTAAAAATGTTTTATTTTGTTTTTCAATAGGTAAAGAGTTGAAAACAAATTTGAAATTTATCATTGGACACTTTAATGTATTAAGTAGTAAAGATGTGGTTTTAACAGTATAAAACAAGTTGGTTATGTTAAAGCAATCAATAAAATTGTTATACAGAGTAACACTTTTAGTATTAGCATTCAAAAACTGTTGAGTTTTTAGTTTACAGGTGAACAAGTGGAAAAAAAATAAAATAAAATAAGCATCACAAACAATTTTGTACAAATTTGTGTTGTACAGTAACATTGTTTAATGTTTTCATTAAACAAATAAAGGAAATGAGCAATAATGTAAAAAAAATTGGACCTCAAATTGGATAAATGTGAACTATTTACATACATATTTTACATTTACTTATAAGTTTTTATAGATTAAATAAATCTGAACATGCATTTAAATCAAATATAGCTTTATAAACGTTTGTGTCATGACTGTGGAAAAAGCAATTTTAGCAAATTTTGTTTGTTAGTTAAATTGTAAACAAAAAAGTTAGTGTAAATAAAAATGGTTTATAAACATGTAATGCATGGTGTGTTTTAAAGTGTGTGTGTGTGTGTGTGTGTGTGTGCTTGCTAGATTGCTTTGTGTTTTTTTGTTATGTTCTCTTGTGTGTCGGGTGTTTGAGTTTTCTCTTCTGGGATGTCTATCATTATTGAGGTCAGTTCTTCATCACTGTCGCAGATGTCATCCGTGCTTTGTTTGGTTGTGTGTAGTAGGTCTATTATTTGATTATTATCTGTAAATGTGAATGTGAGTGGGCCGTTTGAGATAAAGTACTCAAAGTACTGGGTGGAGGAGTTTGGGTGTCATCAGTGGTAGGCGGTATTGCAAGTTTTTTGTGGATGGGGTTATAGTGGTTGCACGTGTAGTGGTGAGTGATCTTTTCATTAAATTGTCTAGTGGATAAATTGGTGAAAATGTAAGTTTTGCCAACATCTACAAGGCTAATTTGTGTGTCCCATGAAGACAGCGAGATGGTGCCAGTTGCATCTGCCAGACAGCAGGTCTTCAGCTCGCAGTCATTCTCCCTGATGGTGACTGTGGAAGTGGAAATGTCCATTGTGAAGATGGATGCCTCCAGTTTGGTGATCTGTAATGAAAAAAATTATTGAAGTACTATGTTAATTGATTAATAACAGTTTAAGTAATAAAGGGAAAAAACATTTGCACAAGCAAAGTAATTTGGAGATTTATATATTTTTTATTTTATTAAAATATTCATATATTTATAAAGTAATTGAGATAGTAGATATGTATATTGGTAATTTGAGAAATTGTGGTAATATGCACAATATTGTTATTGCAGGCATTTCAAAATACTTGGAAAAATAGATCTAAATTGAGATTTTTTAAATGTGCATTATTTTCCATCAATTCCTTAAAGAAATCCTGTGTATATGCTGCCAAAGCACGGTTGCACTAGTCTGATGTATACAATTCGCATAGTATAACAATCGTCATTGAGCAAACAGGACATTTACACTGATAGACAAGACAGAGCAGGTGCTTTTTTATATGGAAAATTATTAGCATTTAGGTTAGGTCCATTTTATTATTAAATTCAGATAACATTTTATTAAATTCAGACAACATTTTATTAAAAGACAATTCCGGTGAAAAATGAACCTAGGGGTAATTAACACATGGTTACCAAGTCGATCGTTCCCTGGGATGCGTTTTCATGATAATCGAATGTAAAGAGTTTTATCTCTAAAAACAGATAAGCTTATAATGCTAGTATATGGGGCACAGAATAAGTAAAAGTAAATCGCTATAATACCACTAACAAGGCTCAAAATAGCCTCACACTAACACGGTAGCATAATGAGGGTCCCTACATGCAAACCGAAGCATTGAGAACTTTGTAAGTGTACAGACAGTTTAATAAGAGGATACTTTATAAATGATAATAGTTTTGCCAATAGTATTAAAACTAGAAATGCTGAAACTCGACGAGACACACCAATCACACAGTCAATCTCTTTCCTTTTTGATTTAACAATTTAAAGGAAAAATATCTACAGGTCCTGAGTATGTGTGTTCAGTTTGTCATCGTTGCTGCTTTAAAATGCAGGTCAAACACTGTAAAATAAATAAATATTTACAAAAATCGGTCCAGGCTAGCTATATTGCAAAAAAAATGTATAACAATGAATTATCTGCATACATGTAATACAACCTGCAGTGAAGATTGTGTTTATAAAAATACTCCAGCTGAATCTCTGTGGATTTGTCACACATGTGATAGAAAGATTAGTGAAGGTAAAATGCCTGCTGAAAGTGTAGCAAATAATCTCGCTCTGGATCCAATTCCTGTTGAATTGAGCTGTTTAAACTCTCTTGAAGAACATCTAATAGCAAAGCATATTCCATTCATGAAGATGCATGTGGCGTTACCACGAGGAGGACAGAATGGGGTTCATGGACCAGTGACTTGTGTTCCATCTAATGTCACATATGTGGTGAATGTTTTACCAAGATCAGAAAATGATGAGTAAAATTTAAGAGGAAATTAACATACAAAGGACATTATGAACATAAATTTGTGCACACTGATCATGTCATAACTGTTTTGGAATACTTAAAAGAAAATAACAAATGGTATACAGATGTAGAGTTTAATGAAACTTGGATTAATCCTCTAAGTAAAACAGAAGAACAGGTCAATGATAAAAGTGATAACAATGAACAAGATTTGGATGGAAGTAAAATAATGTCAAATGTTTTTGAAACAAAAAGCCTGTTGAATTGCACTACTTTAAAAAAAATAGGCATTGCATTAACCATGCTTGCATTTTTATGGGCTGAAATTCAACATGGTTTAATATTTAAGCTGTGAATATTTCAATTAAAAACATTTCAAACACATTTTCATTATTAAAAATTCAATAATCCATATTCACCTTTCATATTTCACTTCCAAAATATTCAAACTGTTTAAAAATACAACCTATAATATTCAACAGGCAATTTTCGGTCCATCTTATTTCGCTTTGCAAATTCGCTTCCACAAATTCAGTGGTTCAAATTCGACAGTAAATTCAACGGAACTGCAGGAAAAGCAGTAGATTACCGAGATACTCTCCATATGCTGTTAGTCAACTTCACCAGCAGGAGGTGCAAAAGCGCTTGTTGTTGACGAAGACAGAGCAACAGTTAGAGCAAGCCATTCATTCATAAAATGAAAATGATTATCGTGTAAGTATATATGCGGAAAAGATGATAAAGACACAAAAGCTGTGTTTATGTTTCATTCAATACCTTCATTGTTACTTTCCCTGTGTAGCATGTCATCAGCTTTCTCTACATGAACAGGATTATAATCGGTTTCCCTCAATACCTCATACTCAAGGATTCCCCTTCCGTCGGGACAAAACGCTTAACGTAGTTTATGGACTAATACAGTGATACAAAAAAACCAAACTCGCACCTTATTGGGGATGTAGGCTGTAGGCTATATATAGGCTAGATGGACTAAGAATATGAACGTAACGCGCAAAGTTTCATGCAGAGCGTTTCGTGATAGGCTATACTGGCATAAAATCAACACTTTCTCTTCTCTTTTCTCTCTCTCTCTACAGTATGTATATATATATATATATATATATATATATATATATATATATATATATATAGTATAGTATAGTAACATAGGCTATGCCTACGTGTATTGCACTAGCTTAAACTGGGAAGAGTCATAGCACTTGCATATTGTTGTCCTCCTATTGTTAGTTGAACTGTAAATCGCTTTGGATAAAAGCGTCTGCTAAATAAATGATAAAATAAATGCCTAATAAATGTAAAATTTGCTTGACATTGGACATTCGCACATTTAGGGACCGTCTCAAAAGTTGCATAAAACATTGGCATACACGTTTCTAACTTCAGTAGCAAACTTTAATTTATTTGAATAAATATCAAAAATCCAAAGGGTGTGCAGTATGCCTGACACTACATGAACACTTTACAGTTGGTTTTATGACTGTAAGTCGTTCTATTCACATGCTACGATCCCTAAATGTGCGAATGTCCAACGTCAAGCCAACTTATGCCAGTCTATCACTGGGAAACGCTCAGCATTAAACTTTGCGCGTTATTCTGATTCAATCTGCTTGCCTGCGAGTTTGGTCTTTTATATCACTGTAATTAGTCCATTAAGCTACGTTAAGCGTTTTATATGTCCAGCTGGGGAATCCTTAAGTATTGAGGGAAACCCTAATAGCCTGCATGCAGCACATCGCCACAATATAAAGTTAAGGCAACTAGAACCAAGAGAAATATATGTCAACCTAAAAAATGTAACATTAGATCTGTATCCGCATCGGGGAATAACATTAATCTCGTTCACGGTAGAGAAAGATGCATGTAGGCTACACAGGGAAAGTAACCGTGAAGACACTGAATTTAACATAAAACCGCCGTCATAATAATCACAAATACACTTACATTGCTGTTAAATGAGTTTTATGAATGAATGGCTTGCTCTAACTGTTGCTGGTCTTCGTCAACAACAAGCGCTTTTGCACCTCCTGCTGGTGAGGTTGACTAACAGCATATGGAGAGTATCTCGGTAATCTACTGCTTTTCCTGCAGTTCCGTTGAATTTACTGTCGAATTTGAACCACTGAATTTGTGGAAGCGAATTTGCAAAGCGAAATAAAATGGACTGAAAATTGCCTGTTGAATATTATAGTTTGTATTTTTAAACAGTTTGATTATTTTGGAAGTGAAATATGAAAGGTGAATATGGATTATTGAATTTTTAATAATGAAAATGTGTTTGAAATGTTTTTAATTGAAATATTCACAGCTTAAATATTCAACCATGTTGAATTTCAGACCATAAAAATGCAAGCCCTAAAATACAATGCATTAAAATGCAAGCATGGTTAATGCAATGCCTATGTTTTTTCAAGTAGTGCAATTCAACAGGCTTTTTGTTTCAAAAACATTTGACATTATTTTACTTCCATAATTTGGATGGATGTAAGGACACGTGTGTTGATAAAGAGCACAATATTGAGAATGAGGACGAAGAGATAACTGTTGAAACACTTCATGATCGACAACAACATGGTTTATTCATGGATTCATGTTTACAGCCGGTGGACATTGCACAAGGGTTTTTAGATCAACATTTTGATGGAATTATGTCACTTGCACCAGCAGAGGGCAATAATCCAGTGAGAATGTTAATGGATGAAACCAATGAAGCCAAATGTTTTCCAGTTCTCTTCCCAAAAGGAATGGGAAGATTTTGGGCGATTTTGTACTTTTGGTTGCTGTAGCGCCACCTATGGGCCAATCGGGGTCATACTCTGATAAGTTGTCCCCAAATTGAGGCCTACCATCTGGCCAGGTTTCAAGTCTCTAGGCTTTACGGTTTGGCCTGCACGATGCGTTTTACAAATCCTTACAATTACAATAGGGTTTCAGCATTTCATGCTTGAACCCCTAATAATAATAATAAGAAGAAGAAGAAGAAGAAGAAGAAGAAGAAGAAGGCCCTAGTATCATATAGCATTATTTAGCAAATAACATATCAAAAATAATTATAATATTTTACTCGTGTTAGATTTTGCTCGGGTAGTAGAGCAAAGTTAATGTGTACTGTGTCATTCATATAGGGTATTTTTAAATGATTAGAAACTTGGCAAGATATGATAAACCTGAAATACTTCAGAATGTTTTGTTCATTGTACTGAATGTTTTTTCAATCTCAATGTGTCATTTTGTAGGATGGAAATTGTGGAGATGACCTTTTGTACTCTAGAGCACCAATTACCAAAGGTCAAAGTTTGCTCCTTCTAATGGCCTACGTCCTGAGGCATAACCTGACTGGGATTGCTCTGGACCATCTTTTACGGATTTTTCATGAACTTTTCCCTGCACTGATACCAGCAATATCTCTTCCATAAATCCTATGGCCAATATGGCGAGTATGTGCCCCAATTCTACTGCCATCAGTGTTCAAATTATAGTGGAACAAAAGACTGTGGTTTGACACAGTGTATTCTGTGTGAGGCAGAATTTGATGTGGGTGCTAGTCTAGAAAAGGGTTCATATTTTTTGGTTATCAGTTTATCTTTGCAAATTAAAGAGATTCTGGAAAATCCCAACATCAAAATCCAAAGACATACATCAATGCAGGTTTAATTTGTGATGTACAATGTGGAGGGGAGGCTTAAAGGGGGGGTGAAATGCTATTTCATGCATACTGAGTTTTTACACTGTTAAAGAGTTGGATTCCCATGCTAAACATGGACAAAGTTTCAAAAACTAAGTTGTACGTTTGAAGGAGTATTTCTGTTCCAAAAATACTCCTTCCGGTTTGTCACAAGTTTCGGAAAGTTTTTTTTCGAGTATGGGTCTGTGTGACGTAAGATGGTGCGGAATTTCCTTATATGTGTCCTAAGGGCACTTCTCCGCGGGCGCGCGCGCACTCGCAGACCAGACAGAGAAGAGAGCGAAAGCAGTACGCCCATCAAAGCGCTCTGCTCGGCTTTAGGGAAGTCAATGTCACCAAAGAAGTGGGTTTTTGGTTGCCAGGGCAAGACAACCCTGCACAGATTCCCAAAGAACCCGGCGTTAAGGGAACAGTGGATGGAGTTTTTTTTTTCGAAGCATCAACGGAGGTTGTGCACGACTCTTTGTTCCCTGCATTTCGACGATGATTGTTTTATAAACAAAGCCCAGATCGACGGATTTGCAGATTGTCTAATGCTTAACGATCGAGCAGTCACAATGATAAAGGTTCGCTGTCGCATGCGGTGAGTAAGAAACTGCTTCTAATGTCTCTCTGTGTTGTTGTTAGATCAGTTAGCACAGCTATAGCACACCGCCCACACGGCCCGCCCCCAGCCGCTCGTTTTTTTTCCGGAAAGACTCGGTACAGCCTATCTTTCTTTTATAAATATAATAAAACTAAAGACTTTTTGGAGATATGAAGGATGCAATACTACTCTATAGGTACTCAAGATTAAAAGGAGATTGAGTGAAAATGAGCATTTCACCCCCCCTTTAAGGATAGTGGTGAAATAAGTGATGATGACATCAGTCTGATCTGGAACAGTGATGGGATCCCTGTTTTTAAAAGCTCTAGATGCCAAATATGGCCTATTCAGTGCCAAATCATAGAACTACACCCTACAGACAGGAAGAACAACATATGTGTTCCTTGTCTTTGGTTTGGAGAGAGCAAGCCTAATATACAGACTCTCCTAATTCCATTTGTAAAAGAGCTACAGGAACTTCAAAGTAATGGGATCATCTGGGGAGATGGTTGCACTTCAAAGATGCATGCACTTGTATGTAGTGCAGATTCAGTTGCAAGGCCACTTCTCCAAAATAAGAAACAGTTTAATGGCATTTATGGCTGTGACTTTTGTTACCACAGAGGTGGAGGCTCCTATCCATATGTTATTCCTGAACACCGTCTTCGTACAGAAGTTGAGCATTTTGACAATGCCATGAATGCAACACCTCAGCAGCCCATAATGGGAGTGAAAGGCCCAAGTCAACTAATGAAACTAGACAAATTTCAAATGGTGCAAGGCTTTGTTCCAGAATATCAGCATAGTGTATGCCTTGGAGTTACAAGACAGCTGACTTCTCTGTGGTTAGATTCCACAAACCATCAGCATGATTGGTACATAGGCACCCAAACTGAGCAGATCGACGAAGTGCTTAAAAAAATTTCACCACCAACTGAGGTCACAAGAGTACCACGATCTATGCAAGAAAGGAAGTTCTGGAAGGCGTCTGAGTGGAGGTTGTTTCTTTTGTTTTATGCTTTGCCTGTTTTAAATGGCATCCTCCCCAGAAAATACTGGAATCATCTTTTCCTTTTGGTTTTTGCAGTATATCATCTACTGCAAGAAAGGATCAGAGAGGCCGAGGTGGTGATAGCCAAGCAGGCACTGAAAAAAATTGTCAAGGAGTTTCAGGGGTTATATGGCACAGCTAATCTGTCATTTAATGTGCACCTCATGACACACTTGGCTGTGAGTGTGAGGAACTGGGGACCATTGTGGGCCACATCCACATTTTCCTTTGAATCTTTTAACGGCACCCTGTTGACATATTTCAATGGCAAAACTCATGTCCCTGTCCAAATAATGAAAAGGTACCTTAGGGAGAGGAGTCTCACAAAGAAAGGAGCAACAGTTATGCATAATGCTAATGAGTATGTCAAAGATCTTTTCTATGAACTACAGGGCAGAAAGTGTTCAACTGACAAATCAGTTCAGATCAGTGCCCATGTCAGAGTTTTTGGTAAATCAGTACAGACAGATTTACTGGTGCAACACACTGTGTTTTGGTCAAGGAGCTTGTTAAGTCTGGAAGGAAGCTGTGCAGAGACAACACTTAATATTGCATCAAGCTTTGTGTATGAAGTGTCTGAGTGCAGTATAGTGTATGCCATCCATCCAGAGTCATTGACACGCAAATGTGTCATGGTTGAATCCAGGGAGAAGGTATATGTTATTCCTCTGCCAAACAACATTGAACGAGACTAATGTGGCATCAAGAAAATTGCCGTAAGCTGAATACTGCCAAGAAGTCCCGAGATTCCCTGAGACCTATTGAATTGACATGTAAATACAATATCTGTACAAAGAATTACTGTTCTTTACCCGTTACATAAAGTGACCCTTCTGTCAATCAAGTGTTTGTGCATTAATACATGATGGTAACAGTGTAGATAAACAAAATTAACTTACATGTCTTACTCACTGCAGCATTGTAGCATATGACCCGTTAAGAAATCAGCCTAACAATGTCAATACACTTTCCATTAGTAGGCTACAGTAAATTAATAAATTACTAAATTTCCACAAAGTGTTTGCATTTTAGCATATTTTATGACAGTACTTTGATATGCTAATAAAAGTACACTTATATTTTAGTGCACTTTGTTTACAGTGTACTAAGATTACACTACCGATGAAGTGAAATCAGTGTACTTTTAAAAATTATAAAACTCTGTATTACAAATAAGCGTACTTACTAAAAGTACACTAAATTACCACTATACATTTTTGTTTTTTATCATATTTTATAGTGTACTGTAGGGTGGCCCCAAAAAACTTTTTTCTCTTTTCTCCCAATTTGAACCCTGCATTTTGGTCTACCACCAGTTTAAGTTATCACATAAAAAAATTGGCTAAATTAAATGATATTTAGGGGTTGCACAAGACAAAAGAAAAATCACCTATATCACTTGATTAGCGGTATATAAATATATTTGCTGAAATGTCAATCTTTATGTTGTTTATTCCTTAAACTTAACATAAAGGACATATAAGCATAAACTGCAACTTATTTGGTACATATTATAGAGAACTTACCATTTTAATAGTGAATATTATTACACAACAATCTTATACTAATGTATTTCTACAAGTCTGTTCAATTTGCTAATTCAGATGGAGAATTGGCAAGACCTTTGACAATTGTGCTTTTGTTTGAGTCAGGATAGCTTTCTCTGTGGCGTTTGACCACCTGTAGTAAGAATTGTTTCTGTTCTTCTGATTTGGTTAATATAGCATTAAAGCATTAAAGTTCTGTATCAACTTGATGCCCCTTTCTGCAGTGTCATTCACAACTTTTAGGGATTGAACTATCTTCTCTGCACATGTGAATTCCTCATTTTCCATGTTTGTAAGAACGACTCTGGTAGGCCAAGAATTGTGAAGAATGAATTTGTATTCATTGTCACAGAATTGCTGAGGGTCTTCTGTTCATAGTTCCCATTAGCATCAAGTCGGTGAGGTGGATCATCTGATCCTTCTTTCTCTCGCATGTTCCTCACATAATCTGACACGGCTTTGCCATTTAACATTGTTTAAATGAAAATTCTCAAAACTTCAAGGGGCTTGAGCAACCTCTAAATCATCTTCAATTTAGCTGAAATTTTAACCCTATTCCTTTTGTCGTTATGGTCCATGTTTGCAAGGTTCAAATCATAGAATTTATCACTTAATTTTTTTTGCTTATTTTTATGGGCCACCCTAGTGTACTGTATAAAGTGTACAGAAGTCATAGTACACTTTAAAGGGTACATAACATGCACAGTTTTACCTAATCTCATGTTAATCTTGAGTACCTATAGAGTAGTAGTGCATCCTTAATATATCCAAAAAGTGTTTAGTTTTATTATATTTATAATAGAAAAATACAGCTTTCCGATTCTCTCCGGAAAAAGCCGAAGTCCTGGAGGCGGAGCTATAGAGTCAAGCGGTAGCTTTCCAGCAAAAGACAGAAATCTGATCCAGTTGTACTTACATGAATGGGGTCTTTTATCACTGGGACCGCTCCACGTTTTAATAGCAAACGATTTGCAAATCCAGCGTCGACCTGGGCCTTGTTAATAAAACATTCGTCACTGAAATGACCAGAACACACAACCGCACTTCCTACACTCCGTTGCTGCCCCGGAAAAACAAACTGCATCCACTGTTCCTGTAACACTGGGTTCTTTGGAAAGCTGAACACGGTAAGCTTTCCCTCACATCCAAAAACACACTTTTTTGGAGACATTCTTGAACAAATCCTATGCAGCGCTGGCTGCCGATGATTTCCTGTTGAAGCGCGTTGATGTGCGCGGTCTCGCTCTCCTCTGGTTGACGTGTGCGCGGGCGAGCTTTTCCGGGAGAAATGCTCATATAAGGAGTTCCACTCTGATCTACGTCATTAGATCCACGGTCGAAAAAAAAACAGCCGAAACTTGTACCAACCCGGAAGTAAGATTTTCGGCACAGAAATTCTCCGTTATTCGTCCAAAATATTTTTTTTAAACTTTGCCCATGTTTAGCATGAGAATCCATCTCTTTAACAGTGTAAACAACTCTGAATACATGAAACACCATTGTACCCCCCCTTTAAATTTCTCAAAGTTAAATCATTTCTTTCTTTTAAGGACTTTGAAAGGGTGATTCATGCTTTTATTTTGAAAAGGCTTGACTATTGTAATTCCCTGTATATGGGCACTAACCCAAGCAACTCTTAACCGTCTGCAAATGGTGCAGAATGCAGCTGCTAGGCTCCTTACTGGTGTGCGCAAACGAGAGACATTACCCCTGTTCTTAAATCTCTGCACTGGCTCCCAACCATGCAAGTTTTGATACTGGTTTTTAAATCCTTGAATGGATTGGCTCCTGTATACGTGTCTGATTTACTTTCCATTCACATTCCTGGAAGGTCTCTTAGGTCATCCAACCAGAGACTGTTAAATGTTCCGCGGGTCATATTAAAAACGAGAGGAGATCGAGCTTTTGCCCTTGCTGCACCAAAACTTTGGAACAGCCTACCTGTTTTTATTAGAACTGCCACTACACTACACGAGTTTAAAGCTAAACTCAAAACCTATCATTTTTCTCTGGCTTATAATTGTAGCTGATCTGTGCGGTGTCTGGTATGCTCTGTGTTTTTGTCTTGTATTTTATGTTGTAAATGGTGTTAATTCCAATGTTATGTGTAATAATGTACAGCACCTTGGTCAACAACAGTTGTTTCCAGTGTGAAGTTTCCACAGTCTGTGTTGGTTTGGGGAGCCATGTCATCGGCTGGTGTTGGTCCACTGTGCTGTCCACTCAACGCAGCCGTCTACCAGGACATTTTCAGAGCACTTCATGCTTACTTCATTTTCCAGCAGGATTTGCACCTGCCCACACTGCCAAAAGAACCAAAACCTGGTTCAATGACCATGGTATCACTGTGTAATTACTGTGTGTGATTTCATGTAATATTCTAATTTTTTGAAATCCTGCTTTCATGGGTTTTATTAGCTGGAAGCCCAAATTATGTACAAATAAACAACTAAATACTTGAAATCATTTAAGTTGTGGGCCCTGAATCTATAATCTATGGAAGTTTAACGTTTTGAATGGAATTATGGAAATAAATAAACTTTTCCATGATATTCTAATTTTTTGGAAAGGGTCTGTATGGTTTTCTTTTACAAAACTATATTAATTATGGTTACTATGTTAAAAACCATGGTTGATTCTGAAGTTACTATTGTTTTTCTACAAAAACCATGGTTCATTTTATGGTTACTATGGTTTTACTACAAAAAACATAGTTAAACTATGGTTAATTCTGTAGTTACTATGATTTTACTACAAAAAAAAAAAGTTAAACCATGGTTACTACAAAAAAAAAAAAACAGTTACTACAAAAAAAACCATGGTAATTTTCAAAGGGATTATTAAGTACTCATTGACTTTTGGAGAGACTATCAAAGAAAACCGATCTAACCATTCATCAACAAATGTATACAGATCACATTCTTTTTATATAAAAGTGCCCTAACTGCTGCTAAATCATCCTTTAATTCTGACATTATCACTATCAATGAAAATAACACTCAGATTGTATTTCCACTATCAACAATCTACTTAAGCCTGTAGACACTTCAATTCACCTCACCTCCATGTCACGGAACAGTGAACGAGAGACGAGGATACAATTGCAGAGGAGATTTATTAGAGACAATCAGACAAGGTACAAACTCAAAAACTCAGGACTCCAGGAAACAGGTAACTCGGACAACGAACCAGCACAGGACTACAAACACAGGGAGGCTAAATAGAGGAACAAACAAAGGAGGGAAACGAGAAGGACAGGTGGGACAAATTAACCAATAATTAGATAACAAGATGGGAGGGGCTAGACAATAGACAGGAGAGCACATGGCACAAAACAACAAACACCCATGTGCAGCACAAGACAGGACAGACACTCCATCGCTCAGTGTAACACATTTTTGGATTTTCTTTAGTACCAGAATTACTAATATTCATCACCAGTTGAATTCTTCTCAAGGGGGTCCATGTTGACCATGTTGACCTGGTCCATGTTGACTATACTGAAAGTTATCAGACATAAAGTTATACAAAAATCACATATTTTTTAAGTTTTTGTCTTTTCCTCACCCAGAGTTGCTCTCAGATCCATAGAAGACTCCTACGTAGAAGCTTTAAGAATATGAAACATGTGCACTAGATGGTAGGCACAGGCTACAGTGTGTATGGTTACTGTTGCAGAATATAGTAATGTAAAATGATTTTAAAAGTTCTTTAAATCGGATAAATAAGCGAATATACATTTACAAACATGCCAACGTATTGTAAATGTCTAGGTCAAACAATACATTTATATAATCATTTAAGAAATAATGCGGTCTATGGGCTGTATGGTCATAATAAACAAGGGTATAGCCAGGGTGCGATTTGCCGGGGGGGATGCGTGGGATTTCCCCCTTTCTGGTCAATGTATCCCTGCCTCTGCTTAATTATTTTTATCCCCGGTGGGGATAAATTTATCCCCCCCTCAAAGTGATCAGTGCTACTACACTAGTGGCGAGGCGGATCACAAAACTTATCACGGATCCGTGGTTTGATTAAAATCCTTTTTATTTTAAAATGCGCTACTTTGACTGGCTCCGCAGCCTCTCTGTAACCACCACTCTGCAGACTTGCTCAATGTCCCGCCCACGGCGCTATATGATTGGTTACACCTCACGAGTAATAGCCTATCAACACTTGCGAGACGGTTGCAGGTCTTTTTTTACGCTGCATATGCAGCATATTACTGAAGCGGGAATAAACATCACAATCTGATTATCTGTTTCTATGATGACAAGCAGAGTTAGTGCTGAAGTTGCACATACGGTGTTTTACTCAACTGAGGCTAAGCAAAGGTTTTTTGATTACTCACTCACTCTTGAGTGTCTGGCGCGAGTGATTTCAATGTTAAGTCAATGTAAAGACGCGTTTACGCGCGTCTAGAGGTCCTGCGGCGCGATGCGTGTCGCGCGGCGCGGTAGACGCGAAGCCCGAATGAGGCGAATTGACTTTGTCGGCCCGGCCCGACACATTAACTGTATGTTATGAGCCCGAGCCCAATTTAAACCCAGGGGTGGCGCCAGGGAAGTTGAGATGAAGCAAAGATGAAGTTGACGATCGCCATCTCCGTAGTGAATGCGCATATATGGAGAAATGCATGGATTACATCAGAGTGTTGCCTATTTCTTTTCGTTTTGAATTTTTTCGTTTAAAGACATTTCAAGCGTTCTTTAGATATATTTCTTAATATTCTCTTTGAGGCATACACTTAGTTTCGGTTAATTTATGATGAGATCCGCTCAAGTTATCGTGCAGTGCAAGTAACCGCGGCGGCGCCTCTGATTATAGCCTATGTCTGCTATATTTGCTTCTTATTTATTAAATACACGCAATTCGTTGATGAAAAATGTATTAAAATTAAGATACAATTTATACAAAACGAAATTCACTTTAAAGAAAGGCTTTCTACAAAACAAAACTTAATGAAATAGTCAAAATCATGTCTAACCCACTCCAAGTCTCCCGATATATACTGCACATCCTATCTTACTCGTGCTGCTGTTCACTTTTCATAAATCAACATAGATGGAAAAAAATAACAATAATATTTTAACAAATATGAAACTAAATGAGCTTATTTAATGGCTAGGCTACAACACATATAGTAGGCCTATACAGACACTCTATTTGTACAAATTGCTGCACATTCATTTACTGCTTCTGAATTTTGCACACATAAGTTGAAAGGCATTTGTTTGTGCATAGTAAAACATATCTGCAACATTTATCAAGTTCACGGATATTGTGCGTGCATTTATTAATTATTATCATAATGAATAATGCAACAAGGACAAATCATGTAAACTGCCTTGTTTGTTTATTCAGCATGAAATGGATCGCAAATGGATCTGAAAGAAGAAACGTAAAAAATAAATAAAATAAAATAAAAATAAAACGTGAAAAATGATGAACACAGAAAATGAACAAGAATGAATTTGGATGGCCTAGGAGGAATAGCCCTAGTAGGCTACAACTCTAATTTAATTCAACAAGGTTTTAGAATATAGAATATTTTTTAAACAAAATAAATATTTTTAAAGATTATTATCCCGGGCCGGTGTGATGCGTGCGAGTGGAGGAGACGCTGAGCATGACACGTGACGTGTTGCATTTTGTAACACAAGTGCTGGATCAAGGGCCCGGCCCGGGTCGGGTCAAATTCGGGCTCGGGCAGAGAATCTAAACTCTGATTTATCTGATCCTATCCATTAGCTTTGATCCATGTACGGCTTTTTAGAATGTCACCAAGTACAAATATTTGTAATAGTATGTAATTTTTCAGCACGAAAACTCTTGTTAGCTAGCTGGGAACAATGAAAAGGGTCCAGAGCAGCAAATGCAGTGAATGAAGTTCTTGTTCTCATGATTTATTTTTATTAATAAAAATGTTTCAAAACATCCCCCCCTCTGTTTTTTTCACAAATCGCACCCTGGGTATAGCTATTATTTCAGTCAAATGCTTTACCAAAGTATTGACGTAAAGCGACCTCTAAGCGGCGTACTGGCACTATCGCACGTCAAATGGATGTAATGTGACGCAAGGCGGTTATTTTTGCTTAAATTGTCACGGTTTCTTGTCGCGGTCCTGCTGCAAGTTAAAGATGTCTTTGACATTGGGAACAACAACCTATACACTCAGAAGGGGCAGTTTATCTGCAGTACTTCGAGAGGATGACATTACAGTGGACAACTTGGCGAGAATTTTTAAGGTTTGTTCTCGTTAAACTGTTTTAATCTTTGATATTAAAAGACACCCCTCCCCTCCACCCCGGAATTCTCTGGGCTCAAAATGTAGTTTGTCCAGTCCTCATAGAAAGTAATAATTTTCAAATATTTTAAGTGTAAAATAAATAGTGAAATATAAATGACTATTTTTTATGTACAGGTTTAAAATGTTTTATTGGCTAAATGCTGAGAATAATATATAGCCTGAGTTTAAAAATCCAGTACCCATGTAGGACTGGAAAACTAACCAACTCTTGTTGGTTAAAAGTATGGATTAAATTCATTATGCTTATTGTGTTGTAGGCCTATTCAGATATTGTTCTGTTCCCTTGATTTCTCTGTAGGTATCTCAGTCAAGTGTTTACTTGATCAATGATCAAGGAGTTTCAATCTTCCCAGCTTCATCTGGATTCTTTAGTTGTGTGGATCTCATGAATGGTGGGGGTACCTTCCAGGTGATGGGTGATGAAATGTGCGGGGCATTACCAAGCCCAGTCACAACCCCATTTCACCCAAACCCTGGACAGAATAGACCTAGATTCAGTTTTTCGAGATCAGCCACTGCTACAGCTGCTCGCACACCCCATCCTGCAACTAGTCCAAAAATGTACCAAAGGTAACTTGCTACCTATTTGTTAGATGACGGTTGGTCAGCATTGTTAAATATAAGAAAAACAAACTGGATTTTTTTTTGTTAGGTTTTCATTCAACGTTTTCACAAAAAATCCAATCTCTATTTAAAATAAAACAATTAATGAAACCACAATGTGACAGTTACTGACATTCTTCATTTAATACTTTGTGCAACCTATGTTTGACAAGATAACATCCCTGAGTCGTCTATAACCTGTTATAGTACTATATGTATTAATACAAAACAACAGGACACAGAAGAAGCTACAAAACCAGAAACTAAAATAATTAACCTAAGATGGTGAAAACCAACAAAATCTGACAAAGGATAGAAAGAACATAAGATCTTAGTTAAAATTACCAAGATAAAATACACATTAATGAAGTGTATCAAGAAAGTGTTTAGGAAAAGGAACCCAACTTTAAAAAAGTCCAACAAAACTGATAGATATGACACACAAATACATAATTTTGCTCATGCATACCTGTTGCTGTTCCTGTAGCTTAATTGGTAGGGCATTCGTTAGTAGCCAAGTGTATGGATGTGATACTAAGGGAACACACATGCTGATAAACCGTGAAGCCTGAAAGCACTGGCTTTGGCTCAAAGCATCTGCCAGTTGCAAAAATGTAATGAAAAATATTCCAATAGTGCATTGTACGTGTGTGTTGAGAAAAAACACATTACAAGAATGTATGAGTCTGGTTTCTAGGTTGCAGAAATGAACAGTTAGCTGAAATCATTTATTTCTGTTGCAATTTCAAAGCAATGTAAATGTCAGTGTTTAGAGTATGTATTAAAAAAAAGGTGTTAAACACAATGTGCTTGTGTGTGTGTGTGTGTGTGTGTGTTTTCACAGAACTATTTTCCTTGGTCAACTTGAGGGTGACAAAATAGTACAGGACGAGGCATTGGTTATCCCTTTTGAAGAGTCTGAAGCCTGTTTGTCTACTATGGCAACAAAAGTAAAGGAAGCCCTTGCTATGGGTGCTGATGAAAACATCATTTTAACCGATAGTCAAGGAAACCTACTCCTTGATATACCCCTGGCACTAAAGGTTTGTTTTTTTAGGTTAGGATGAACATTGAACAAGTTTATTATGATATTCATTACAGCTCATCAACATGTATGTTACCAACTTAGTTTATTACCATTCTGAATTTCATTATTCTATTTACCCCCTCTGTCACAGGTTCTGCTTATTGGAAGCAAAGCTCCAGACGCCTTTTTGCTGTCAAAGAGGATGTATTTGCAGAGATGGGAAGAAGGAAAAAAAGAAAACTAGGGTAAGTTCATGAATGCTCTCACCAGAAGAATCTAGTCTTCTTTGAACTTTTCATATATTCATGCAAATAAAAAATGGAAGTACTGTAGCGATTAGTCTAGTCCATAGACTGTCATTTCTTATCAATCGACATCTGTGATTTTATGTACAAGTTAGGACTGGACTAGATGTACAAAACAGACCATTAATATAATTTTTTTTACTGAAGAGAATTCTTTGCAGTTCATTCAGCAGAAGTTAGCTTCAACACTCCTTGGCTGCTCTGATCCCACAATCAATACAGCAATAATTATACTTTAAAGGGTTAGTTCACCCAAAAATAAAAATTCTGTCAGTAATAACTCACCCTCATGTTGTTCCAACCCCGTAAGACCTTCGTTCATCTTCGGAACACAAATTAAGATATTTTTGATTAAATCTGAGAGCTGGATCACTCCTCCATAAGCTTCTAAAAAATGAATATCATTCTGCTGGCCCAGAAAAGTTATTAAAGAGATCGTTCATATAGTCCAAGTGACTACAGTGGCTCAATCTTAAGTTTATCAAGCGACGAGAATACTTTTTGTGCACAAAATAAAATAAATAAATAATGACTTGAGGCCCAGAGAGAAGAAAATGAATAGTGGAATAAAGTCGTAATACAAAAAAGTATTCTCGTCGCTTATGGGGTTAAGGTCTTACGGGGTTGGAACAACATGAGGGTGAGTAATTACTGACAGAATTTTCATTTTTGGGTGAACTAACCCTTTAAAGAAACACCTGAACATGTGTACATAAGCAGGGTCGCCAACTCTCAGACATTTGGCTTTGTCTCACACTGAAACAACATATAAGACAACACAAAACCTACACGTAGGAATTTTTACTACATTACGTACTACATTTGTCCAAAACACAGATTCTTGAATTGATTTAAGCAGCACAAATTCTGACAAATTCTTTAACAAACAAATTTCTTCCAGTACTTTTCTGTCAGTCCATGGTTTCACTGTTATACGTTAGGGGGCACCAATATGCATCTTCTGAAATACTACAGAATCTCTGGATCAAAACACAACTGAAGCAGCAGCAGAAACAAGTGATACAATTAATTTCCAATTACTTGAATATGTGCGCTGTCAGTATAACATCACTTAGAAGTAGTATCTGTGCTGACATTTACATAACAAAATTAGAACAGTCCCATGCTATAGGCACAGGCATTGGTACATACATTTTTTTAGGCTCCTATTTGAAGCCTAGTGTGATAAAGGCCGTGACTCTGGTGGAATTTTCTTCATAGCATCATGGGTAATGTAGTTTTTCACCACAAATCCAGCAGCTAAACATGATTGTTTATTTTAAAAGGTAGTTGAAAACAGATGACTTCAACAAAAGCATGTATCATCGATTAATTAATAACCTCGGAGATCAGAGTAGGTCTGTCTTTAAAGGTTTTTTAGTTATTGATAAAGAAAGATAATACTAGCTACATTAAAACAGCCTATTCCCTGACCAGTGCCCTGCCTAGTGAACTAGGGAGCTGACAGTGTTAAAATGTCTTTCTGATTTAGAAAGTCTATGGTATGCCAATTGTAGGCAATATGCCAATACGATATTCGTATTTAGAACTGATAAGAATGTAAATTTGTACCTTGAAATGCAATGTAAGTCGCTTTGGATAAAAGTGTCTGCCAAATGCATTAAATGTAAATCTATTCTTTTTGCCACACAGTTTAGAGATTAATATATATATATATATATATATATATATATATATATATATATATATATATATATATATATATATATATATATATATATTCTACGTTACCAGTAAAACATCATAAACTAATTACATCCGAGGAAATATAGGTAATATCATCTAATCAGCATAGGGAATGTTAATAACAAGTTTCTAAAAAGTGCATCTAGTACTGTGACGTTAGGCTAAAGAATGACCTGGTTTCACAGACAGGACTTAGATCCGTGTGGCCTTATTTCAATTAGGATTTTAAGTATCTTTTATAAACATGACTTAGAAATAAACATTACTGGTGTACAAAACAATTGCACTGGCCATTTTAAGATGTAACTGCAAGTTGCTTTCAGTTAAAACAGCTCAAACGTGGATTTTAGTCTGAGGCTTAAGCAATTGTCTGTGAAACCGGGACATGAGTTATCAAAATCTCACTTCAGACAGGCAACCCTGACAAAATAGTACCACATTCAAACTACAAATAGCATGATACAATTACTTACCATATTCATCCAAGCTGCATTTTCAGATTTTGTTGGTAATTTTCCTCCCACTCCGCGTTGCCTTTCTCTTCTCATCCATCTTACTCAAATTATCGACAAGATCAAGCTCTACACGATCTGCTGTTGATTGCCGCGAAGCTACAGTTAATGGCGCTGTTGGCGCCACCCCATCGTCTTCGTCGAGTAATGACATAGTTTGGATCTTTATTACTGTAATTCCACCTCTAAACCCCACGTGAAGCTCTGGTGGGTCTTGGATATCTTTACAGTTATCCCAGTTTGTATATACTTCTGAAGACGGTGCAATGCCATAAAGTTTGACTTGGGTTAACGTATGTATTATGTTTAAGCCTCCTTGCATGATTAATGCACAGGGTTTTTTTTAGGCGGGGCAATCTCTGGTGTTTTTCGCGCCACCTGAGTTTAATTCGTTAGCACGCTCTTCATCTTGATGAAGAGTAGCAGCAATGCTACATTCAAAATTATTGCTTTTTGCGATTCAAAAATGCTCAACAACTAGGAAACTGAAGCTCAGTAAATGGTGTCAAAGCAAACGGTTACTAGCAAGGAGTGTAAAGTGCTCAAGATGTGGCCATAATATGAGAATGAAGAAAACAAGACATCTTGACGGTTAAAAAAAATCAAGATTTGTTGTTCACATGTATTGCTGAAATAATTTCTAGGGATATTTTAGGTCTACCAGGTCTAAAGGTTCACATCTTGAGATTATTTAATAAATATATAAAAAAATAAATGGTGAAATCAGTTTTGTAAGGAGATATTGGCTTGTACCATAAAATATGATCCTGCACTGAGAGAAAAAAAGTGTTCTCAACACTTCTTTTGCTATCAGAATTATCCTAGAAACTAGATTTCTATTTATTTATTTAATTTTAAATTGGACATGACGGCCTCTCAATTCAATATTTGAATAATGAACTGAATCCAGTTGTGGGAAGTTCAATAGTCCTTTACTTAACATAATTTGGGGCTTTTTAGTCAAAAAGTACAATAAAACGAAAAGTATTAAAGAAGAGCAATGATACTGCTGTTGCATATACTGTGCATAAATCAAAAATGTTTACAGTGCATATTTTGATATTAGAAGGGAAGGGATGCAGCTGCTTTCACAACTACCAATGCTTAAAAACATCCCAAGCTAATGTTTGATGCACGGAATTTATTGTGTGGTTTTCCTAACCCCCATTTGGTAAATAGATTATCACGGTGGAATAGTTAGTATAGCATGCTATGCCACTTTCATCAAAACATATTACAAAGCTATAGCAATGTCATGTCATTAAATACGATAAACAGTGATTCTGGAACAGATTTAAAAAAAAACATATTACAGTATGTAACCATATTCCGTCCGTTCGAAAAAAAAGTTGCACTAACTGTTCGTTAAAAGAAGCATTTGCCTTCAGGCAGGTAACGTAGCTAACATAAACACATGCTAGCCTACCTGCTGCAAAATTACACCATTTGTACAAGACAAGTAGAGCTATTTTATCCAGTGTAATTTATCACTTACTACTATCTTGTTTTTTCTTATCCTCCTCTTCCTTTCTCTAATTTCTTTTCTGGCTTCCTGAAGCATAATTCCGCTTCATGATGACTGCCGAGGAGGTTTTGTATTTTGCCGGTGTTCTGTCGATGTAGCATACTTTGTCAGAATAGCATACCGGAAGTTGAGTTTTATAGCGGGGTCTGTCCATTTAGCCTACTTTGTCAAAACAGCATACCAGTGTTTGTGAAGGGAAAGCTGTTTTGATAGCCCCTGGTTTAATAAAAATACAGTTTATAAAGGGGTATGCTGTTTTAAAGCCCCTGGTTTAATAAAAAATACAGTTTATAAAGGGGTATGCTGTTTTTATATATATATATATATATATATATATATATATATATATATATATATATATATATATATATATATATATATATATATATACAGATGGTGGACAACCAGAATGAGACTTTTACCGCCGCCGTTCCCGCGGCGGCAAAATTGGGATGTGTATTTGCTGCCTTTTACCGCTGAGTGGCGCTGTAATCACAGACTTTGAAAAGTGTCAGTTTATTCTCTTTATGACGTAATCTGCCGCGGCAGTAATCTGAGCTGAGGCCACAGATAAATTCAAGATAAATATTGTGGTTAAACGAATTCAAATTCATTAAATTTAAACAAAGTAGACACACGTTAACATTGTGTGCCCAGTTTTTCTATAATTTAGAAAGGCTGTGTCAATAGGTTACTTGTCATTTACTTCGTGTTATTTTAATGTGTTTGTAGATTTATTAACTGAAACATAACAGTGAAATAAATTAAAACAATTTACCGTAAAATTAAAACATTTTCAGGACTTGCAGTTCCTAACCGATGTAGTCGGTTTAAGCATTCTTTGTTATATTCAGAATTAAATAGGCTTACATGTTGTTATGATTATCAATTGAATTCTTTAATAAATAATCAACCACAATGCCTATTAGCCTACTACCGCAGCAAAAATAAACCAGTCGAATTTCAAAGTCGTTCGCGAAATGACTTGGCTATTCCGGGTGGCCAAGTGACAGGGCAAAACAGCAGCAACTGCGGCATTTTAAAAGGTAAGTTTCCTATCTGTTTATTTTTTAAAAAAAAAATGCATGGCGCAAGATCTTGTAAAAAAAAAAAAAAAAAAACTTTTTTCATTATTTGAACAAAAATGAGACTGATTTAATATGTAAAAATATAAACAAACAAAGCAGAGAATAAAACAAACTTTTAGGGAAAAAATATAGGCCTATTATGCTACAACAGAATTGGTTAACATTAATGAAAGCAAAATATGTAAAAAATACATTTCAAACAAAATAAAACAAAACAAATTCGTAGCCGAGTGGTAGGCTATAACTTACATTTCAATAATTCAGATGACACGGGTTAAAATCCCCAACAAATATGGGCTACTTTTTTATTATTAATGCAGATAGATTTGATAGTTCCAAAATATTGCTACACCATATTGTTTTTTTTTTTCTTCTATAGCCTATATTAAATATTTTATATTTATAAAATACAATTAGGCCTACCATTCATTTCCATTTTACATTAGGGACAATTTTTATCCAACAGAATGGCTGAATTAACATCTGCATAATAATAATAATAATAATAATAAATAAATAAACAGCACAAGGTCTTGTAAAAACACTTTTTTTAAAAAAAAATTCGACACAATTTCGAGACAGTAAATAGCCAATTTAAAATAAATAAATAAATAAAAAATAATATAACAAACTTTTAAAACAGAGAAAATAGTAGATCTAGGCTATTTAGACGATAGCTCTGTGGTCAATGCATTAACAATAGCCTCTCGGAGCTTCAAACGATCTGAGATCGAATTTCAGTGTAGCCGACAGTGTTTATGTTTTTCCGTTCTTGATGCTTAAATATTCATCTGTTTATTAAAGTCAATCATCTTGTTTAATTATCAATTGTACATTACAACATAAATTTGCTACATTCCAGTGGAGCCGCTGCAAAAACGACACATCTGATGAAGGAAGACTGTCAGCCGATCGCACCAGAAAATGAAGATGATGAAGCTCGTCTTTAATCTGCTAAAATATTTTTACAGTTTATTTATTTAAACAGGGTTGCATCGATAGAGTTTATTCCCTTTGTGATGCAAAATAAGAAACACTGAATCTTATTCTTGCAACATTTTAAATTTCTATTGTCAAAGAAATTGCAGCTAAATTAAAAAATTAAAACGGTACAAAACGAAAAAAGTTCAAAGCAACATAAATTAAAAACAGGCGTTTTTCTTTGCCTCTCTCGCGCTGGATATTTTTTTAGTAAGTTTGGTCTCCCTCACTGCGCGCGGCGGGTCTCTCTCGAAATTAAGCATTTCAGCGTAAAAAACACCATACAGCTGATAATACTGTAGCCTATATGTCGCTGTGTGTCATCCACACAAATCACGAAAGAAAAAACTGTAACAAATAGCTTTTGTTCCTTCAAAGATACAACATGCCTTGCTGAATTCACCTCACAATAAAACGAGGTGGGTCGCGAATTAAAGAGCTCTGTATCTGCTAAATTGAAATTGTGTGTGGAAAACCTTTAAATACAATCAATAAAACTACAATATATAATTTAATAAGATATAGGGCCTACTGTACATAGGCTATGGACTTTTGGAGATTAATCCTTAAAAGAATGTTGCCTTTGCCTGCTCATCAGGCTGGCTCCGACACTCTCCATATGAAAGACGGAACATTAACACCTCTGTCCTGCACCCCCACGATAAAGCAACTATTGCCTTCTCCAACCCCCCACAGGCTAGCTGAGTTTACAAAACAAAACAAAGAGTTTGCCACTCGTCGTGGTGTGCCAAAACACTTAATTATAAACTTCAATATTTCATTCAAAACAATCTCAAAAGCTTTGTGACATTTTGAAAAGCCGTGGATGCATTACTGCCACTGGAACCATGAACGCAACAGAATACTGGTTCTGATTTTATTGTTTGTCGTTTAAACGTATTTCAAAAGCAGTTCTGTTAAAAAAAAAATATATATATATATATATATATATATATATATATATATATATATGATTTTTTTTAACAGAACTGCTTTTGAAATTACGATGGGAATTATTATAGGCTACAGAAGTAAAGTCATTGTATAATATTTGTTCCTTAGTGTAAAATGGAAATGCATGGTGATTTTATTTTGTAAATAGGCTATAAGCAAAACACTATGTTTTAGAACTAGACAAATCTCTCTGCATTAACAATAGACTATAAAATGCATTAATAGGCTAAAAATAAAAGTAGTGCAAGTTAGTTCGGGATTTGAACCCGTGTCATCTAAATTATCGTAACGTAAGTTCAACCACTCGACCGCGATTCACTCGTTGCGACATGGCCTAACGTTCCAGAGTGTGTTCGCTCACGAGCGAGAAGCGCTCTTCATTCAAATGAACGCGCCGCCGCGTTTGTCGAACACTAATTCAACATGCCAGAATAAAACCTGGCTTTGGAACAATGCATAGCGCCACTCTTTGTGGTGTGCCAAAAAAATTACAATAATTTAGTTTCATTTTTTTCAGTGTTAATGTTTGAGTTAAAAAAAATCCTCTACAAATTAAATTAACACAAAGTCGGCTATAAGAGCCCTTTATAGGCTACGTAAAAAAGCAAAGGGCTTACAGTCTTAACATTTAGGCTACTTTGCTTAAATTCGATACATTTATTTTCAGTAGGGCCTAATACATTTAGGGATGTAATTTCAGTATATATGCTTTACCAACGCTATATTCAATTAAAGTTCCAAGAGGTCTGGTCTCTATATTTCCTTCTAACTTGTATATTTCTAACTTGTGCTTGCTGCGAACGCAAGTTATTTAAGGTGTCTCAACTGAATTCGTTACAAGGTTTCATTTAATTCAATTAATGTGCAGCAATTTGTACAAATAGAGTGTATATTAGGCCTACTATGTTGTAGCCATTAAATAATCTCATTTAGTATCATATTTGTTAAAATATTATAATGTTATTTTTTTTCCATCTATGTTGAATATGAAAAGTGAACAGCACGAGTAAGATAGGATACATTATATCGAGAGATGGATATGGAGTGGGTCAGACATGATTTTGACCACTTCATTAAGTTTTGTTTAGTAGAAAACCTTTCTTTAAAATGAATTTCGTTTTCTATAAATTGTATCTTAATTTTAATCAATTTTTCATCAACCAATTTCATGGATTAAATAAGTAAGAGAAGCAAATATAACAGAGACTTATCATGCAGGCACCCGCGCGGTCACTTGCATTGCACCACGTCAGCGGGAGCGCATCTCATCCTCCTAACTTAACGAAACTCAGCGTATGCCTCACACAGATAAATACATCAAATACACAAAGCTTCAAATGTCTTCAAACGAAATAATTCAAAACGAAAAGAAAAAGGCTACTCTCTGATTAATATTTATTTTTGTGCATTTCTCTCTAGGTGCGTTCACTACAAATATGGCGATCGTCAACTTCATCTTTGCAGTCGACACTGTCGAAAACACTAGTTTATTGATAAAAATCAATGCACGCACACCGGATTTACAAATACACATCTTGCTTGTTGCACGCACACATAGGCTATTATGTCTAAAAAACGAAATATTATGTTGAAATAACATTATTATTAATAATACATCTTTTAGAATATTTGATTAAATGCTGATTGTTGCGCTTGTTCAATTTAATAAAATTAAAACTTTAATTGTGATAATTAAAATAATTGAAAATTAAATATTTAGTGGCCAAGTTTTGCTAATTTATTATATAGGCTATTATATGCCTATTGCCTATATTAAGTAGGTCATATTAAGACAAGGCATATATTAAGTTATTTTAGCTGTTATGAGAAAAATAAATCTAACGAAATCTAAAATCTAAAACTAATAAATCAAAAAAAAAATTCTAACGCCAATTCAACATGCCAGAATAAGACCTGATTTTTGAACAATGCGTAACGCCACTCGGCCAAAACACTACATTTTAAACTTCAATGTTTAATTCAAAACAATCTCAAAACGCGTTTTGACATTTTTTTTAAAGCAGTAGCCTAGCCTATATAGGCTACATTAAGGGCATTGAAACCAGGATCTTAACTAAAACGCGTTCCGCATAATCTCTCAAAAATTATGACACACTACTCCATGTATTTTTTTTTTTTTTTAAGGACTGCTTTTGAAATCACTATAAATTACTATGTAATTGTATCGCTCACGAGAGCTCTTCATTTATCTAATTCCTCAATAGAATATTAAAAATATTCAGCGTCATTGCTCCTAATATCGTCTCTATTTTTAACTTTTGATTCTATTTTTTCAGTTCTAAAATTTATTCTATCTTTGGTTCTATTCTGTTGTAGCCTAATAGGCCTATTTATATATATGAAAAATATGCATATTAGGCTTAGGGTTTTACATTTAACCCACTTACATTTTAAAATACGGCAATTGCTGCTGTTTTGCACAATGTCCCTTTGCGCCACCTGGCGGTCATTTCGGGAACGACTTTGAAATGCGGCTGGTTTATTTTTGCCGCGGTAATTTCGCCGCGGCGGCTGGCGCGGCGGTAATAGGCATTCTGGTTGTCCACCATCTGTATATATATACTGATACCCAGTAGATGTTTTTTGGAGTGGAC
Organism: Squalius cephalus; assembly: GCF_949319135.1. Lineage (NCBI taxonomy): Eukaryota > Metazoa > Chordata > Actinopteri > Cypriniformes > Leuciscidae > Squalius > Squalius cephalus. The sequence goes on from NC_137125.1 coordinate 5,822,620, forward strand.
CAGTGAGATCAATGCCGATGAGCTCCCAAACAACAGATACCTATTAGTGATTTGAATGCATAATAGATTAAATAAAATAATGCTTAGCATTGTTAAAATCTAGTCGATTACAAAAGATGGTGACCTTGATGCAGTCCAGAGTTTTAACTGCATTCAGGGGTGGTCCCACCCGTTGACATTGGTCACATTCAGATATCTTAAAAAAAAAAAAAAAAAAAGCTCAAATTACAAACAGTAAGTTTCACATAGCTATTAATATGTAGATATAGACGTATAAAAATACAAATTTTGGCTTATGGATGAACAGATAAACTACATACCCATTTGTCAATGTCCACTGTCATGCCATACCAGTAGAACCGTGAACACATGGCAGCTCGTGTTTTTAAGGTTCCTGGATGTCCTCCAATAGGTGAGGTAAGAAATTCTTTAAATAAATTCATAGCCTCCTCCTTTGTCTTTATGACTCTTCTGTGACTGCCAAAGAGTCGTTCTCCATCTTTAAGGAATACTGACATAACCAATAATAAATAATACAAAATATGAACACGTGCATATTCCTGTCAGTATTATAGACGTATTTTGATGGTAAATACTGACCGTGAATCCTGAATTTCGAGGAGTATTTCCTTAGGCTTTGCTTCTGTCCTTTATTTAGCTCTGCAGGGTTTGAACCCTTTAAAAGGTAATTGAAAATTTCCTCCCACTTTTTTTCCATGGTTAAACTACAGTTAGCAGAAAAATAAGCATTAATCATTTAAAAGCAAAACATTAGTCGATGCGTTTAATCTCGGTCAGATGGCGCCAAATGCTAGAACCTCGAGTTAACACCAGATTTAACGTTTTAACACGACATTACGCGACTTTACGACTCCATTTGCTAAAAATAATATATTGAAAACGTCTGTCAACATTTCTTGTGATTGTACAAGGCATGCAATTAGGTAATGTGTATATATGCGATATAATACACCAACACTTACCGCTTGTAATCTTAGGTATGCTGAAATGATGGTTTAAATTTAACGCATGCGCAATTCCACAAATTTCCCATTCTGATTCCCATTCAGCACTACTGAGAGGGGCCCCCTTGAGGGGGATCCCGATAACAGTGTCATTGCACTTTACTGCATTGACTATCAAAGGGGCGCTCACACAGTTTGTCGTTGCATTTTATTCTTAACCAGTCGTTGTCTTGGGGCTCCAGGCCAGCTCGGGGCCCCAAGCAATTGCTTGGTTTGCTTGCCTTCTCGTGAACGATTCGGTTATTTTCAATTGGGTGGGAATACCGTTGTCTCAGATAGTGATTCGATTAGTTCACAGAGTCTTCGGTTCTGTCTATCTACCTTTCTTTTTTTACTCTGACAGTTACATGCTGCATTTCTTGTCTCAAATTTTAGCCTTTTTTATTTCTTACAATTTATAACTTTTTGAATTTCTGTCATGATGGTTCTTTTCCAAAATTTTATGTGGTAAGAATATAGTTGGTAATGCAATTTATCTGTATGATGGGAAGAATCACTTCGATAAAGCAAAATACCTACATATAATAAGCCTAATAATACAGTTACGTGACTAAAGACAGAATGACTCATACCTGAGGACCCGAGAGGTGAACTAATCTATTCTGTACTGGTACTGACTGCATAGCCTATTATGGCCTATGGGGCTGTAACGTGATGAACGAATGACTCGAACCCGAAGACTCGAGATGAACTGATCAATTCTGTATCCGGTGCCGACTGCATAGTTGCTGTCACGTGCTGAATAAAGGGCTTAGATCAGGAGTTGAGGTAAACTAACAGACTACCTTGTCCTTGCATTGCAATTTATTTCTATTTAGTTTAAATGGAAACTAAATGATTATGTTATGCAACATTTACACAATTCAGACCAAGACAACTGTCATAAAATTCAGTGTAACAATATTAACTGCGCATAAAACAAAAACTGCTTTAAAGAAAAGACTTGCTTGTTGCTTTGCCAGTAGGTGGAACTTATGCAAAAGAGGTAAACACATTGGCTAGACCTCACGTTTTGATTCAGCAAGTCAGTTTGAGCTAATAGGTGATTAATAATTACAGTCTGCCAGACAGCTTTAAAAATAGCATAAAGCTTTGCTTTAAAAATAGCAAAAATCACTATATCTATGTTATATATATTTTTTTAGTTGTGTACTTACATTATCCTGACTGTTTTCAACAACTTTCAAACCAGGAGAAATTTGTAATTTAATTCAAAGACACGGCACGTTTCTTTATTTCCGTTTTGTCGCAGTCAATGGCGTCATATCCGCGTTGTCCCTGGTTTCCACTCGTACTGCCATAGCAACCAGAGCCCTCTGATAGTAACCAAGGCGACAGACGTGGACAACTGTGTAGTTCGCAATGTCTATTTGCACGCTGTTGTTGTTTCGTTCAAACATTATGGACCATGGCAAGCAGACTTTGGATAAAAAAAGTAGAACTAAAACGAGAATCAATATCAGCGCGGTGTTTTCGAGATGCCGAGAGCTCCCATTGACAGTATATAAACGAGAGCTCCACGTCCGAGACTTTGACCGCTCCTACATGTACTTTATTAAACAGGTGAGCACATTTACATAAAACTAATCAATGTTATATAGTTCAACAATGATAAAATGTTAGAATATGATCTGTATGTTATTCTAATGTTAATCTAGCTCACTGCTAGTCTCATACAGACAAACTAACACATAAATTTCAACACATTGAAATGCAGTTTAGTGTGATAGTGTAATGTTAGACCAAGTGAAACAGCGCTGCGTTACCTCACAAGTTTAATTTGTCTAATAAACTGACCTGTGAGTTGTAATTCTGCACTTGCGTGTAGTTCGGTAGAATGAAATGTCCGTATTCCTTTTATATCCGCGGGAGCTCGCATCGCGTGTGGAGCTGATAGCTGTCTCTTAGCAATCCCGACCTGCTTCATATCACAGTCATGATAAAAGCAGAGGTTAGCGACCCCTAGTGGTGAAAAATTACATAGTGTACGTTTAAATTCATGTTAGGATGACACAGTTCCCTGAGGTCTTTATAAGAGCTGTGACATGTTTTGGTCAGTTGTGTTCAGTGTTCAGTGCTCGTCTGTGCTCAACGACAGAACAGTTTCATGCTTTGCTAGAATTTTTACCATTGCATTAGAACTCTCACTGTTGTCGTTTGCAAAACCAAATGTCGGCGCCATGGGTGTATGGGTGCTACACTAATAATTAGAATGGTCTTAGGTGTGTATATTGTCCAAAGGCATGTCAATTATCACTTTTTTGGAAATTAAATAAAATGTAATTTTCTATAAAAAAAAATTCATTCTTAGTCCAGGTAAAATACTTTTGTCTGCATAACCATATTTTGCCATTTATCGCCATCACAGGATATGCAGACATAAAAGTCATCGAGACAAGAAAACCACACGACCAGTGTGAGTAGGGTCTCTCTCTTTGAGAGATCAAAACTCAACTTGTCGTCGTGGCTAATATTCATTTACAGGTGACTCTATTGTCAGACAGCAGAGAAGGAATAGTAAAATGTTACAATGCATTTGTTACCCTCCTCAAGTCTGGGAAGCCTGAGAGAGTAAGCTGAATGTATAACACTGGCCAGCACTGTAAAATAATAACAAGAGACGCTGTAAAACTGGAGTACTGGCTGCAGTCTTCGACAATATTTTATTGACTGCTAATTTCAATGCATTAATGACATTAACATTTCAGTAAAGATAGTTACATTTTTAATAAAGGCTTTTCAGAGATACATTCTCCTTTTACAGGCTTTTCAACCGAATATCATGTATTTCACATCACAATAACATTCACGAGACATTACTCTCATTTTTGAACTGTCACAAATGAATACTGCATTTTGCTTCACGCAATCCTAGTGTTTTACGTGTACGTCGCCATTTTGGCTCTAACTCACTCATGCTTACACCGCCATTTTGGCTCGAGATACTTCCAGTTGCGAACGCATATTAAACTCACTCAAACTTTCTCATCCGATAACAATCAACATTATAAACTCTTTAAAAACATCCATGAACGCTTTTCACATGTATATTTTCTCATATTTCACTTCACATTCACCTATTCGTCCCTCTTATGTCTAATACATAACCCAGTAATACTGAATGTGTCTTAAAGCTACACTGTGTAACTTTTTTAGTTGATTCTTAGCAAAAAACACTTCTTTCTTTCAAAAATATATGTGCTCATTAATGTATATTTACTTCTTTCAAGTAATAAAGTATTCTCTTAAGTTTATAATCTGCCATTGAAAGTACATACGGGTGAGGGGTTCGAATGCCGGTCGCCATGTTGCCCCTCCATCTTGAAACTACATTAGCCAAAGAGGGACATACCTGTAAATTCAAGCTTCGCCTTTTGCGTTTTTCACTCAGTGACACCGTGACGAATGCAAGGGGGAGATTACTCGCGAGCTCGCGAGTGCCGGCAGATTTGAAAGATAGTGAGTGTGTGTGTGTGTGTGTGTGTGTGTGTGTGTGTGTGCGTGCGTGCGTACTCACATTTGAAAGAGAGAATTAAAACGTCAACGCGACAGACAAATCAGCAAGACCATAGTCAATATTGGAGTAACTTTTCCCAGATGGAAAGAGCTCATGAGGAGAAAAGATTTTAAAACGGACGCCGAGGTTGCCTGCTTTCTTCTCGACAGGTAATTCAGCCTGTTGTAATTCATTTGTGTAAATTCGAAGTTTTATAGTTGCTTGTCTAACCATAGCATGGTTGTGCATAACGCCAGAACGACCTCTAGTATAACTTCATCCTCGCGTCAATGGTGAAAAAGTTTTGTTTACCTTGTAACATAAATCTGTGCTGCGACGGATCACAGGTAATGAATAGTTTTAAAGGCGCAATTTTTTAAGCTATATATAAAAAAGGACACTGTAAATTTTAGTTATTTTTAATTGCTTTTACTTTGTACACATTGTAACGTTAGCCTAATCTGATTATGCTGGGATAGCCGATTCCAAGGGTGACGTTTACCTCCTGACATCTGTCCAGTAGTTTTATTCATTTTAGACGTATTGTTTATTATTGTCATGGACGAAGTGATAACTGGAAGCCATGTTAATCTTGGAATAATACGGCCACCGTAGGAGTTAAAACGCCCTCGGAATTGAGAGGAACAGAAACTAATATTCACTGGGTAGTCATATACAATTTCACCGCTAGATGGGGGTAAAAATCACACAGTGTAGCTTTAATAAACAGTCTTTCTCAGTAATCTAACAAAAATAAACACATATGTCTTTGAAGCAGTTTTACATTAGTTTCAAACAGTTTCTGAAACGTTTTGGCTCACCACCTGTAAAATAATAACAAGAGACGCTATAAAACAGGAGTACTGGCTGCAGTCTTCGACAATATTTAATTGATTCTGACTCGCACTCGCCTGGTGCATTACACCTTGAAACAATAGCGTTCAGCGCCCTCTACAGGCAGCAAGCATACATAGCAACAAAGCATTCTTTTCTACACAATGAACTGATGAATGAAAATGAAAATGATGAATTTACCCATCAATAAACAAATGTTGACGGCACATGCATTTATGAACAAATTAAAATTTTAAAGGGGTGTCCTTTTTCCCTCTTTTATTTTAACATATATACATACATTTTTCAACCTACTACACATTTAAAAGTTTTATTTTTATTTTTACAACTCTGCTTTCTCTATTCTGAGTCATCACTGTGTACTTCACAGGTTCACTCAGGGATTGCGTATCAAACAAATTGATATGATGCAAGATGGCATTGCAAAAAGTTCAAGAACTCTCTCTAAAATGGCTCGTGTCCTGAGGAAAGTTTGCCGCTGTGCCATAAAACGATTCAGAAGAAGACATGGACAGATGATTGGGAGTGGTCAAGAATTTGCCGTTCTTGATGAAAGCAACTTCCGTCATAAATGAAAGGTGAATTTAGAACCAAGAAGTAAAATTGACACTGCAGATGCCGACCAACAACAACATGAATTGACGTACTGTCATATGGGGTCTCATTTATAAAACTGTGCGTAAGATCCTTACTAAAAGTGTACGTGCGCCCGAAAGCCAAAAATGGCGTACGCCAGAACCTGCGCAAAACTCCGTTTATAAATCCCAGTCAGCAGAAGATTGTGCGTACATGCGTCTCCTCCCCGAAATAACCATATATGGAGCTTACAACGCCTCGTTTTAATTAAATTTGCGTTTGGTGTGAACACGTTTCTTTTTGAACTGGTGTTCATCCACAGCCATCTGGCAATGTTTACTAATGACTTTGACGTCGCAGCGTTGTCGTCTTCTGTTTAGCTCGCCTCTGGCCCGCCTATATCAGATACAGCGATGTGATTGGTGCAGCTCGTCTACAAGGGCATAGTTAATGAGCATCATTACTCGACGCCAGAGCAACTCGCTGAGCAAATTCAAATTGTGCTCTCGCGAATAATAATAAATTATTCTGATTGGACTCGACCTCCAACTTCCCTGCCCCTGTCCCCCAGTATAATCATATTATAAAAGAACATAATAGCATAAAACCTAATGATCAAACGTTACTTGATCAATTACAGACATGCTTACTATGCTTATAGTATTTATAGGTTTAAAGAAAAATTATTGCTGAATGTAATAGAATGATTGTGGTTATGTGTATACTCAATAATGTGACTCTGATTTAGAAACTGATCCAGGTGATGGCAGCCTTGGGGCATTGCAGGCACGAATAGAGGAACTAGCAGTCATCATCAAAGTGCGAACCCAAGATCTTCTGGTAGGTCACAGTTGCAGACATTTGACACTTTCCTAGTTAGAAAATGCACGTGGTAACCTATACAGGAGTTCAGAAAACCCCAAAAAATCTGATCCAGGTTGGTTAAAGGAATAAAATGCACATTTTCCGAAAATGAAACTCTGCCAAAAGTGTCACAATTGGGATTTGATTCTAAATACATATACATACTCTGACTTTTTTGTTGTTGTTGTTGCAGATAGCTACAAGAGCTGTCACAAGATTCGAAAAGTAATTCTTGACGAGAAAAAACGCTTGGCAGTGACCATTTGTGAGTACAACAACTTGGCTGAACCATCTGAGCAAATTGTGTCCACTGATGCCAGTGTCCTGACTGATGCATGGCCTTGGAACAACATAAGTTAAAGTAAGTTCTCCATTAAATAAAAACTATATCTGAGCACTTCTTGCACAATGTTACTTGTATTAATCCAAAGAACAAAACTTCTAACTCTAATGTCTTCTGTTTTGATGTTAATGAGTTGAAGCTGCTGCAGACCTTCACACAAACGAACAGTGTTCGAGAAGGTTATTGTCACGGGGTGACAAGCGGCTGGGCGGAACTTTTTTTTTGAGAACTTGTTTCCCCCGGGGAGCGCTTCCGATGTGACATTAGGACGGTTCCGGTTTCCTATGGGAGTAATGGTGGCTAAGGAGGCTTGATGAGGAAAACTCGCGGCAGGTGTGAGAGGAGAGGATATGGGATGGTGATTGGGACATGTAACAGGAAGGTGGCTCATAAAAGGACACTTTGGCGGTGAGGAAGGGGGGCAGAAGGAGAGAGGACATGTGAGGCACGCAACACGTGAGAGAGGGAGAGAGGCCGCGGGAGAAAGAGAGAGAGACAGAGAAGACTTCGGCTGGATTGCGGGTGTAAGCCTTGGTTGCACCGTGAGTCTGTTGAATTGCAGTTCTATTGTGGAAGTGAGCACGAGTGAAACCTTACAGTGTGTGGTGGATACATGAGTGTGGGAATTGTGTTTTTGCTGTTCACTCGCAGTCACAGCTGTCCATTAACCTCTTCTCTGCCTGAGCCCTGTGAGTGTACAGCTACGCTGGTGAAATACTATTAACCTCTTCTCTGCCTGAGCTGAAGAAGAGAACGCGGAAGCTGTGAATTATGTTCATTCCTCTCTCTGTCTGAAAGTGCTGAGATACACGAAGAAGAGACTTTTTATGATTGTTTTTATTATTTAATAAAGAGCATATTTATTTTGAATTCTGTGTCCGCCGTTTCCCTTCGTGTCCACGGTCAGCTCCTCAGGGGCGGTGCACAAGCGAGGGGTGGGCGGCCCGCTGGCGCTCCACCCCGACCTGTGACATTATGGCTGTGCGACGCCTGAAGGAGGAGGAAGTGATTATCTGTAAAGAGATGCAGCAACACTGGACAGCAATGAAGGCACAATCTATGATGCTGGCAACTCTCTCCTCAAACTGTAAGCGCTATTTTTGTTTTTTTTTACTGATCCCCTCCACTGAAAGTATGCATGTCTCCTGAAATATCAGATCTGGACTATACTAATTTGTATCTGTGCAAAATTTGTCACTAGAGTTTTTTTTCACATACTTCTACTGAAAGGGAAATGTCTGCTTACTTTCCTGAAATCTGAAATTTAAACATAAACCAGGCAAACTAGATTAGGAACGTAATAAATCCAACAGGCTGTCACTGTCTAGCAAATGTCACCGTTCAAAGTACTCAACCTCGAGTACTGAGCGGACAGAACAGAGCAATAGCTTGCACCAGCAAGTGTTGACAGGTTTTTTTTTATATAAAAACTGCCCCCTGAAGCTTGTATCAAAATTTCATTTCACAACCCTGTTGTAATATGACTATTGAAACCTACTTTGTAAATACTTATTAAAGTGTCATTATTGACTTTAAGAATAGTGTGTTTATGATAATATGAAAATCTTTTGTTTTTACAGCCTCGTTTGCTGACCAGTCTGAGGATGCACAAAGAGGACTACAGTGTCTGGTTCTTCAAAGACAAACTGAACTGAAAGCAGAAATGGTAAAAGTCAAGGGCTTTTACAGGAGAATCCTCAGCCATCAACCACTTCTGGAAATGGACTCGTCGTCGGAGGAGGAGATGCCAGAAGACGATGCAGCTGACTTGGATTCCAGCACTTCTGATGAAGACTGATGTACTGTAGAGGAGTCTGAAAAGATGCCTTTCAGATGAACGACCGGCTCCAGCTTTACCAGGAAATGACAACTGTAATTGACCAATGCCGTTCTGTGCTCTGTCATCACTGTAAATGTAAATGCTCTGTATTTGTATAGCGCCTTTCTAGTCTTTGCGACCACTCAAAGCGTTTTTACACTACATCACATTCACCATTCACACACATTCATAGCCATAGCCACCAGGGGCACTTCGGGGTTCAGTATTCCCAGTAACTGGGGATTGAACCACCGATCTTCTAGTTAACGGGCAACCCGCTGTAACTCCTGAGCCACTGACATCCGACATGTCAAACAGCTGGAAAGAAAGCTACATAATGCCATACTATGATGATGGTTATTATTATTATAATGATCATTATGAAGCACTCATGACCGTGACTTGTAAACTTACATCGTATTAAATAGTTTCTTCCTGATTCAGCAACCTTATAGGTCTCCGCTGCAAATACATCCTGTATCTAAAAGTTTTTTTACCCCATTGCATTAAAGGACACTTCCTCGAACCCTGACTAAGGAAATTTTATTAATACTGTCAGAGAATGCTTTAGACTTGTGAGTACAGTGTATATTGTCTTCTGTGCTGATAATTATTTAATGTGTATTATTTACTGTGTTGCCTAGGTTCATAGTTTCTGACACTGAACTTAGCTTACCATGATGTACTGAAAGTAAATTCCACAGACCTTGGTTGTGTAGTCATTAAAAGATGGAAGAGGCGTGTGTTTTCACCTTGTCAGTATATGTTGCTATGTTATGATGCCATTTTGCAGATTAATTGATTAGTCTAACTACCAGTCTGATTTTCCTGAGCTATGAACTACCCTGGCAATCGACCCCAAAAAAACTTGGTTAAGACTTGATGTTATTGAACAATAAACACACGTTCTCTAGATGTTATCTCTGGCTTTCTAAAGACTTGGTAAAGCAAAATGTGGGAAACATGTTCTATATAATGTTTCTGCTACTATGTTTTTGAAAGGACACATTTGTAAACAATGCTTGGGCTCAAAATGTTTAAATGAGGGGTACTGCTACTATTTTCAATTTGTAAAAAGGAATGGGGAATTTACTGTACCCACAATGATATCTGACCATGTTTCAGTCACAGTACATGTGTGTAACCAGATTTTAAATATATAATTGTGAAATGGGTGAAAATCTATTTTACCTATATGTGATTTTAATTTTGGCATTCTAGGTCCATATGATATCTAGGGCTACGCTTCAAAGAGCACTTTGAAGATACAATGAAGCGTTTTGCTTTGATTTTTGTTTGTTTGTTTGTTTTTATCTTTTTATGTGAGCAAAATGAGTCAGCTTCATGTAATAATTATAATATTAATAAATAATTCTATAGAATTACTACAGGCCTGAAGAGATTGGTTTAAGGGCCAACCCATTCACCTTTGCAGTTTGTTGGCTTATATAGGCTATTATTTACAATACCCGGATATTTGATTTATTTCTAACTTTAAGATTCCTTTTTGGCATGCTGCTGCTGCAGTCTTTCTATCTAATCTACAGTACTTCTAGAGGCCCTATGCTTATAGCTGCCTATTCCCATCAACCTGCTAAACACAGACCCTGTTCTGCATGTGATGCATTGACATACTGTGTGCCCGCTTGCTCTCAAAGATGAGGCTTATGATCCATTACCTCAATGTTGGCAAAAGAGGTTGACCATATAATGTTGTAAAGCAAATATACCTGACCTTGAATATAATCTGACCTGACCTGAATATAATCATCCAATCTGTGAGTCAGTTTGAAGTAGGTTGACAATGGATCTCTCCGAAGAACTGGAGGTACAAAATCGTTGATGCAGGATCATTGGCATTCCGTCTTCTTCTCAATTTCTAGTCCGCCATTGTGTCCCTGAGCGAGACACCTAGTTGCTACAGAGACGTGCAACCTCTGGTATATTGTAAGGCAATTGTGTGCCATTTGGAGATGCGCGGTTGGCGGTTACAGCCGCGGATAAACCGCGGATCGGGCGGATGACGTGACGAAAAATAATATTTTAATTAAAATTGGGTGGGTGGCAGGCGGTTGTTTCTTTTGGCATATAAAATAGGCATTGTCTGATAGAGACATGGGCGAGGCCAGAAGCACCCCTAAAAAGGAGCTCAGCACCCCTAAAATTTGGAGTAAGAAATGTTGTTATTCTAAAATTTTTGTTCGTCTTTGACAAGGTTAAATAATGTCCAAAACATACTCTGTAGTTTGTGGTTTAAAATCTATGTGTTAAGGATGAAAATGAAAACATCCCCGCTTAGCAAATGGTGTCATCCTCTTCTCTTCTTCTACTTCTCTGCACCTGCACCGCTCAGCACGACCGTCATCCAGCGCGAAACACACGCAGAGTGAGAACCCGTTATGTGGTGTTGTGAATCAACTAAGTTGCTCCAAAGCTGTGTCTCACACTTCTTTCCTTTTACCTAGAGTTGTTCCGATTCCAAAACCATATCGGTGAGTACTGGAGTCAGTATCCTGAATCACCATGGTACACCTATAATAAGTGTTTATTTTAGTCCGGCGGGTCGCCGCCGCTGTGGAGTAGCACAGGACCTGGGTGACTCGTCCATAGTCATAAACGGAGAGCAGTAGCGCCGGTTACAATGTTCTTCCGCAAGACGCATGCTGTTCTGTTTATTAACTGCTAGAGCGTGAAACAAAAACAGCAGCGCGACAAATAAACTGCGCACCTGTGTAGTGCGTACGTGTGTCTCTGTTGTTAAAGTTTATCGTTAATTTGATACTCATTTTAACAATCGGGAGTCATGTAAACATGACGTCACATGCGTCTTTTCTGGTCAGTCGCCATGGAAACATGAAGTCCTGGCGTCTGGACCAGAGTGAAAACAAACGACATATCACTGTATACCACCACTATGTGTGAAAACACTCACTGTGGCTTTTTAAATGAATTGTTATTCATTCCTAGATTTATATCTGTTATTTTTCAGTTGTGGCTGACTATCAAACTAGACAATAAAAGAAAGTTTAATCTTTTTCTTTTGCTGTATTTATTCATTCCTCACACACAGTGGATTTAACCCTCTGGGGTCTGAGGTGTTTTCTGGGTCCTGGAGGTGTTCTGACATGCTCTGACATTTGTGCTTATTTCTGTTACTTGTGACATTTTCATGGCTAAAGTCTGATTACACTGTATCAAGCACAAACTCTGCTACAATAATATATCAGCAGCATGTATGTAAAAGTTTGTAGTTTTGAGATAATGACATTTATGCGTGGTTTGTGAAAATACAAAAAAAAAAAAATTATCACTGAAATAAGGTCATGAAACCCATACTGATTATTTATTCACAAGACTTTTGAAAATTGTATCACGTAGCCTAGAATATTTGCTCCAAAACTATGTGAAAATCATCCTGATTGCTCATTCAGAGAAGACAATATACTGATTTAAAATTTCTAAGACGTGTTTTGTGTGAGAAAGCTTTATGCGAAGGGGCGGATCACCTCATTAATATGTAAGCTTTTCACACCTGAGAAAGACAAAGACACTCCCTAATGGCCCTATTTTAGGAGCTATCAGGCCCTGTCATTCTGAGCAACCTTGCACAAAGAATGAGGAGATTAAAAAAAGAATGGCTTTTTGATTGTTTGGATTTATTTACAACACAACATAATCCAAAGATACACAACAAATGACAAAAAAGCACACTATTGAGACCTTTGTGCCATTCCTAAAAACATTGTACATACCTTTCATTTCCAAGGTGTTTGATTTTCACTTTACCATGTTCATGTACAGAGACTCATGTGAATGTTGAAGTCAGCAGGACTCAGTGGCATCTGGGCCCTGAAAGAAAAAAAAAGTGAACACACTGATATCAAGAGAAACTATAGGGAATATAGTTTTAAATTTTATTGGGAATAAATTTGAGATTTTTCTGGTTAAAATTGCTTTTTAAAATTCACAGAATACACACACACACACACACACAAATGTTTCCAACAATATATAATATAATGAACACCAGGTTTGTTGTGCCTTGTAAGCATAGGCTATGCACAGTGCTGCATAAAATAATAATAACAATAACCTATAGCAGCATATAAATCTTCCAAAAGATTTCAGTAACAACTACGCTAGAGAAAAATATATTGATTATCATATGTTACTTCAAATGTTTCCATTCGTTATGATGATATGAAATGACATAATAAAAACATGAAGCCTTTATTTGGTGTGTTTTGCTTTTCAAACTCGATCATTTCAAGCGCGATCGCGATACATTCAAAACCAGAGCTCGCTCCAAAATATGAAACATTATGGTTACCATATTATACATATCTACGTTTGAGAAGATATCCACAAACACAGTAACAGTAAACATGGGTCCAAATATTATAATATTCACCATATACAGTATCTAGCAACAGTTCAACTGCAATGTGAAGTTTATGCAACAATAACATGAACTAATAATTAAGAATTTCTTAACTTACATCTTTCTTGTCTTCAAATCGCGTTCTTCTTCTTCTGAGGTAAAGCCAATGTAAGCTCACGGCACGTCTTTCAAACTCGACGAAAAGCAGAGATTTGTGAAGTGTTTTGGTGTTTTGTTTTTGAGGTAATGAGCGCGTTCGCGTTCCATGTGGAGATTTGCATGTGAATGTCTTTTGCACGAGTGGGCGTGGTCAAATTAAAAATAATTAGCAAGCGCGTGAGAAGCTGGACATCTTGTTGGTTTTATACAAATTACTTAAACAGAGAATATTTGTTTTCAGTTTGAATCCGATCATTTAAAAGTACACACTTAAATGATTATAAAGGTATATGGCTCATAAATGTGTGACAAGTATTCGCTGAGTTTTGTTTCAGTTTATAGACGTGCTCAAGAAAAAAAAGTTCACCGCGACGGAGAGCCAGAATGCACACCCTGTTTATTTTCTTTATTTTACAAAAGCACAATGTTTTGATTCGATTGTAAGTGGACACATACAAAAGTAGAAGATTATTTTTTCATATTTCTTTTTTCTGTATGACCATAAATGACAGAGAAATTTAAGTTTATTGTACTACTATGTGAAGAAAATCCAGCAAAACGCACCAGCGCGTTTGTCGACCTCAGAGGGTTAATAAATCTATGTAACGTTGGGATCAACTGGAGGCAAGTTTGTAGAACCCAAGTGCAGTTTATTCGATATATCCAAAACATAAAACTAAAAAACTAAATACAAAACAAAGACTTGGCATGACTTGGCAAAACAAGAAACAAAAACTCATGGACAACTAGTGATGGCAGTCTGACACTGAAGCTTTGAAACGTGCTTCAAACCATTAACTACAATTCCATTTGAACCACTGCTCCGAAGGTTGCTTTGGTACGGAAAAATCATGTGACATATGACGTCCGAAGCAGCAACTGCTTCATTCTCTGAATGAATCACCCGAGTGGTTCGCAGCACCACCGCCACACGTTCATTCCCTCTGAATGAATTTTCTCTATATGTGGAGAGGTTGTGAGCAAAAAAAAAAAACAGGCTCAGTCCAAAAAGTTTGGAAAAAATATTGTTCCTTAATAAAAATCTTTGTGTGTTTCCTATCCCACATACTCACTGGCCATAGTTACACAAGCACACCCAACATGTGCCATATTTTCCCAGCACATCCTCTGTTTCCCCAAGCACTCTCTCCCCAATACCCATTAACACAATTCACAAATTCATCAATCTTTATTTGTAAAAAGAATGATATCCCATTCTTAGTATACATGTGCACTGTGTGTGTGTGTGTGTGTGTGTGTGTGTGTGTGTGTGTGTGTGTGTGTGTGTGTGCACGTACTAGATTTATTTCACTTGTCATATAGCCTCCTATCCACTATCTAGCTAGGATAATTTAGATGCTGAGGGCTCATTTCAGGTGGCCAGGGTGGACAAGACAGTTGTGTACTTTAAAAACATTGATCCCTTAACTCTTTCCTTGCCAGCGTTTTTGATAATTACAAGAATATTTTGTTTTATGAATATTTTGTTGTATGAATATCTGAAAATGCAATATATCAAAAGAAAGAACAGACCCTGTGCATTTAAACAAAATAACTCATTTTAGTCTAGTTTCATGCTTTTTTTTTTATCAACACTTGATGTGGAAGTTTCATAAAAAAAGCTGAAAAGCTAAAAAAAAAGTTTTTGTGAAAGACTAGAATCCTGACGGTTATCACCACAAACGTTATTCTGTGCCCTAAAAACTAGCATATTTCATGTCATAAAAGGTAATTGCAAAATCTAGAGAAATGTGAGAGTAGAGATAGATGTGGCCAGCAGGGGACAGTGTAATCACACGTATCAACTGTACCCCTGATAAAGTTCCATTAGATAACACACTGTTTAGTTGTTCAGTTTTATATGTTAACAGATTAAACGTCGTAATTAGCCACCATAGGACGCAAATTAAAATTTGTGATATTTAAACTGTGTATTATCAGACTGATCTCATGAAATGGCGTATGTATGACAGCCAATTCATATTTCCATTTTTGGCGTGTTATCAACACGCATAATCGCTTTTCAGCGTGTTTATCAACGCCGTTGATTTACGTTACATTACTGTATATAAATATATATGACCTACCCCAACCGCGTCCCTAAACCTACCCATCACTCGGGTTAATACCATTTATGAGTGTTCCCCTACCATCCTAGGAAAAAAAATATTGCTCCCCAGATGTAGATATACATTTTCCTCCGTTTCGCTCGGACATTTAACGGCGTACACATACACGCGGAATCACTCTGACGTTTAACGGCGTGGACATACACGCGGAAAGCTCAAAATACGTGTAAATAACACGCCACTTAACTTGAAAGTGGCGTGTATGTTTACGCAAAGTCATGATGTCATGTTGGTATTATTAATAAATATTGTTCCTACTTTATAAATTTTAACCAGTGTTAACCTCATTTAATAAAATGAATAAATATAAATGGACCAATAATCAAAAATGTTGCCCAATTGTTATTTTCTTTATTTTTCTTGTGGAAAGTTACCTTTGCATCATTAAAAACGAGTGTATCAACTATTCTCAGTCTACCCTAGTTAGAAATTAATAACTATTTTAGAGTAACTCACCCAACTGTTATAATATCAAAGGTGATTATACACCTCTTCCTCTTTAAATAAGGGGAGAAGACCAAAAGAAACTCTGGGTTTACGGAAGAAAACCTGCTCCTGACCAGGTTATGTTCGCAGAGTAAGTTACCATGGTAATTAAAGTTACCTCTCTTTCAGAAACAGGCTTGACTTACTCTGTTTTCTCGGGTTTGACATACCTCCCATTCTGAAACGGAAAACTCAGAGTTTCCATCATTTCAGGGTTAACATACTCAAGAGTTTTTACTTAACCTCCCTTCTAAAACAGGCCCCAGGGCTCAACATAAATACATACAAAGTCAAAGTTTTGAATTCAAAACCATATATAATAAAACAATGTGTGAACAATAAAAAAACATATCTTCATCAAGAAGTTAACACATGACATTGAGCATGAACTCATTTCAACTGAAAATATCTGAGATACTATCCATTAGTTACATTATTAAACAAACATTAAGGCTAAATTGACTTATTAGCCAAGTAGTCAATAGGCTTGTTTGAGATGAGCAAAATCTGTGCAGAACCGATCACCGGTGATTAGCGCGAGATGCATGCCGGTTAGAAATGTGTCCGAGGGCGGTCCGCCTTGCTCTAATGTCATGCTGACATGTCAAAAAACTCTCGCGACTGCAAGGCGCACGTGTCGGATTTTGCAGTCGCGCGCAGATGCTCTCCACCGACTGCGCTGATCAAAAGCATGATGGGAAACGACTTACTGACGACACAGCTTAATGCTCATTGGTTTAAACAACTGTGATGTATTGTTCTCTTTTAAAATGTTTTATGTGTATACATTATGTGTGAATATTCCCAAACTATCTGACAGTGCGATCTCTATGGGTTATGCAATATAATTTTTATAAAAAATAAAAAAACATATGTCTGTATTTAAGAAAAAAAGATTGATAAACATTGTATTTGGAATGGAATTAAATAAGTAGGCTACTTTGGGTGTCTTGTTCATTATATTTATTTTCATATAAACTTAAATTCCATCCAGTTTATTAGCAACACTGTGCACGAGCGTGAATCCCGCGATATCCATCTTTGATCTCACAGGTGTCAGATCCACTGCGAGAAGAGAGATCTATCCGGCTTGCCTGCGCTTTTTTCACTCCTCCTCTCACTGCAGCCGCCTGCTCTCGCATACATTTCAGGCGAGGCAAGGCGCATCTCAAACAAGCCTATTGTCCTGATGTTAATCACCTACACACCATCAGCCATCACTGATCACTCTTCACCTGCTTGTCATTCATCACCATAGACACTAATATTCCTCACAGCTGTCTGCCTTTGTCTCATCATCACCTTTTATAGTTCCCTTCTGTTCAATCAATCTTTGTGCATTCTTTATTTAATGTGTGTATTCTGCCGTTTTGTTCATCTGTATTTATATTATAACTAAAAACATTATATTTCAGCCTTCTACCTTCCTCATCTTGTTCTACTTGCACACAGGTTGGTCTATATCCATCTTTAATGATTTTTAAATTCAGAGTATGACTTTAATATTTTATTGATAATATTTTGTGTATTTAAAAAAATAGCCTAGCTATATCACAAAACATATATCTGATAATTATAACCACATCATGTTAAATCAACACAAACATTTACTTTGCATATTCATTATATACACATGACTCCTGTAAGTGATAATCCCATTATTTAATCTTACTTTTTTTTTTTTATGTGCATAAAATATTTCTTACAGATATGGAAAAAGCATCTAACTCCAAATGTAACTGGATACATACATCAAGTGACCGACATAAAACAGAGCCCCCAAAAAATGTTTTTTGATGCACTGTTACAACAAAAAGATTTCATCTCAACCGTGAGAATCTTCAGGCCTGAACTGCACAGTCAATTTAAAGCATCAGAAAATGATCGGTGAGTCTGTCACAAATATTATTCTTTTGAAAAGTAGATTCACAATGACCTTTTAGCTCTGAAATAGTTATGCATTCTTAAAAATGGTTCTAAACAATACCAGGGGTGATAGTAGAAAAAAATCCTGAGCCTGAACTTTTTTCCCTGGGAGGTAAGCGGGCCCCTAAGCTAAGATATATGCCCTGATCAACATAATTGCCAGGGGTGTGCTCCCCTAGGAGAACATTTTGATAAATAGTCCCTTATATGATAGATTCTGGTGACTTTTGTGGATATAAATGGACATCATTCAGACATGAGATGAACAAACCCAATACAAGCCTATATTACAGTAGCAGGTTTCAGTAAATCAAATTTACGACCTTTTTAAGACATTTTAAGACCATAAAGATTGAAATTTAAGACCTACGACGCATTGCCAAAAAAATCGAAGAATTCATTTTATTTCAATGAATTCAGTCATTGAAAAAGCATTAATTTAATTTACAGATAAAGTAATCACATTAGTAACCTTCCACAACCAGCAACGCGCGTCAGAGAAAAGAACAGAATCAGATATATATTTTTTTTTTTTTTTTTTATAGAAAATTGTACTTTGCATATTGAACTGTAAAAAACACATAATTAGTTGATTTCAGTTGATCATAACTAGAGATGAAATGGCATGAACATTTCATTTCATGATTATAGTGACAAAAATTATGACGGTTATCACTGAATCCTGTACAAAAAGTACTAATACTACACAATGAAATCAATTCACCAAGTTTTATGTCGAAAACCAGCAAATAACAAATAAAATAAGCATCAATATGCACTTTTTGTTTACATAAACATTAAAATAATACCATTAAAAATGATAGCCAGATTTTAAAAGTGCTTGCAACATGTTATACTAACATGTACAAGTTCAAAAGTTTTGACAAAAAGTTGTTTTATAAAAAGATAAACCTCACATATTTCAGACTTTAAATGATTATTTATGAAAAGAATGAGTCAAAAAAAGATCAATTACTGACATTTACAATGCACTTTAGCTTATCTTTTATTATTAATAGTAAAATTAGGTCCGATTTTCCCGTGGCGTCTGCGCTCTCCATAACGACAAAAAAGTTTGAGTGACTAATGGATTTCCACCGCCGAAAAACATGGAAAAAACGAGCACGTCGCTTCAATTATGAGCGCGCTTATTACCGCTTACCGCGCGCCTACATTTGAATGAACTTGAGCGCGCAAAAGACGCGATATATGAACGGTCTTGTTGGCGAGCTACCTCAAATCAGGCCACGATAATTTTTTCATCAAGTTTGATCTACCTTTATCGTAGAGTTGTGACGTTCGCGAACGAACCGATTCTTTTGAACGGCTCCTAAACATGAACGATGGGAGCCGAGTCGCGGCTGGAGGGGAGCCGTTCTTTCTGTCGTTCTTTTTTTCCTATGCGTGTTTCACACAGATGCACACAAATGAGCTCCTCCGCGAGACAGAACAGTTATAGGGGGAGGGGTATGGCGGGTACTCCGTATCAAAATCAAACATCCGAACGACCGACCGACCGATCGAACGTTTATCCGAACGTCTTGAACTTTCAAACGGGTGACCCACGTGACAACCTGACGTGACGTCAGCGTCTTCGAATTTGCAGCTTTTTAACCATACAAGTATACAAGCTGATGTGTAAAGGCTATAAATGGACATGATAGGCAATACATATAAATATTGTACCCCAAAAACAACTTTCCTGAATTCTGTGCTTGTGCGGCTATGTGTTTTACTTTCAAAGAGCAGAAATACTGCCTATAAGCTACAGACATTCAATAGTCTTGACCATATAATCATTTTAACTAGTTTTTATTGTTAATTTTATTGCCCAATGTACAAAGTTCCCACTGTCCATAAAAACACTCAAAAGTCGATTATTTTATTTTTTACTTTTTGATCCAGAAGGTTTTCATATTAGATTTATATATTTGGACTGAATGATCTAATGAATGCTCTGCAGTGTTTATGATATTGAGCTGCATGATCTGAAAGCATTGTTTGATTTTGAGCACAGATAAAATGGTTTTGAGTAAATTTCTTTATTTTGAAAAGCATCAGATGGTCTCTGAATGTAGTTTGAAGATTTGGTTTTGTATTTAAATTTTTGAGAAAGTGGGTGATGGTTCCAAGAAATGTATTTTAGCAATTCAGGAAAACTGTCCTATAGATTAAAAACATTTTTTATACATAATATCAAACAAATAAAGTAGGCCCAATAAAAAGTAAATCTAATCAAGCATGATTTTTTGTTTCAAGAACTTAGAGATCTCAACACTTACTAAATTATCATAATCTTTTACAAATAATCATCATAAATGTTAAAGTGGAAAGGTTTATTAAAAACATATGTATAATAGTTCTAATATTACATTTAGACAAGATCAGCTGAATATATCTTATTTTGTAATTAAGGTTCTTTGATTTTCATGTCTGCAACTTATAAACAATGAGCCCAAAAAAATGTAATGATCATTTAAATAAAATCATATGTAACACGTTCCTACATGTGCTTACGTGTTGTTAACGCGTTCCCATGGCGACCGGTCGGAAGCGCGAGTAACTGATCGTCTTCCCAACGTGTTGTTTACGTGTGAAGACACGTTGTAACACGTTTTTTTATATATACCTTAGTTCAACTTCTTATTCTTCGATTGTATCCTCTAACTAGTCCACATTTGATTACTGCAATCAATGACTGATTTAGAAAGTGATTTAGAAAGTTATGTATGGTGTAGTATTATTAAAGTTAAATAAAGTTAAATTAAGGCTAAATATTATTGACAAACCTGACATGCTTAAACTGTTATTTTGGAAAAGCACGATATTCCACATAATTTTTCTCCATCTCCCATTAAATCGGGAATAGATCTTATTGAATAGAAATACGCTGTAGCGTATTCAAATGCAGCAAAAACTGCAATCAGTATCCCATCTGCTTTACCTAAATATAAAAATAATAGGAAATGAATTATATAGGCTACATATGCTTACTTTTTATCAGACATATTGGCATTTCAAATACAAAGCCGGCCTATATGTCTACTTTATGATACCCTTAAGAGTGTAATGTAACCCAGACTTAATTTCATGAAGTCTCTCGTCTTAGGGGGACTACAGGGAGGTCTACAGGTTTTCTAATAATACAAAGCTTAATGCTAAATCCTGAAGTATCAACAAAAAAGGTTCTTAATATGACAGTTTTTTCAACTTGTCACAATTGTTAGAAAAGTATTTTTTATTGTTTATGTTATAACATTTTCAGTAACAATAATTAATATTGTAGATCTTTCCCCCTGAAATATCCTGTAATTGGACCACTAGGAGGTGCTCTACAATTCATTCACAGGTGACCCCCAAAACAGAAACCCTTATTCTCAGCATAACATAACACTTATTAACAAATGACAAATTTTATTCACCTCACAAAACAATCCAAAAACAAAACAGAGATGCATAAATTGGTCTTAAGGGTCAACATTTTATACATATTTT
Organism: Squalius cephalus; assembly: GCF_949319135.1. Taxonomy (NCBI): domain Eukaryota; kingdom Metazoa; phylum Chordata; class Actinopteri; order Cypriniformes; family Leuciscidae; genus Squalius; species Squalius cephalus. The sequence goes on from NC_137125.1 coordinate 5,844,174, forward strand.
AAACTGCATTTACAGGTCACAACAGTTTCACTTTGTGTATATATAGAAACATTCCAGAAGGTTTTATTAATATATATTGTTCCCAAAAAAACACTGAAGCAAAGAAAACTCACAACAACAAAATGCCCCAAAGGTATATACATATAAAAAAAAAAGAGAGAGAAACTGTGATTTAAGCAATGCCAAATGTCTTGGCACAAGCTATGGCTAATGCCATGCCTTCAGAAAAATCATTAAATGTTGAGCACATCGGTAGATTGAGGCTCACTGAGCAGGTGTTGGCCAAGAGTCAGCAGAGTCAGCAAAGTAAATTTCAGAATGAAGATGAAATCATGGTAAAATTGAACAAAGTAGCCTAGGCAATAGATTATATTGGATAATCTTAACTGTGTCTTTCTCAATGTGTAATTACCATGAAAAGTCAATGGCCAACTAATGACAACATGGTCCATGGCATTGAAGACTTTGAAATTAAAAACCCTTTATCTGATAACTTTTAACTCTTACTTGTAAAACAATCAGTTTGACAAATAAAAAAATAAAAAAGGAAAAATACAACAACATTAATTAAAAGCATACCACTGTAGCCTATACAGTTACAATAGGTGAGTCTGGTGTTTGAAACATTAGAGTCATGAAATACACAGAAAGTCATGATATAGCCTACAGGTGGTAACTTGTTCAGTTCATCACTTAGCCTACAATAGGCTTATTCAGGGAAGTGCAGGAAATGGTTGAGTATTATTTTAGGTATAACATCTGTAGGCATATTTAGTGCCTATCATGTCCATTTATAGCCTTTACACATCAGCTTGTATACTTGTATGGTTAAAAAGCTGCAAATTCGAAGACGCTGACGTCACGTCAGGTCGTCACGTGGGTCACCCGTTTGAAAGTTCAAGACGTTCGGATAGACGTTCGATCGGTCGGTCGGTCGTTCGGATGTTTGATTTTGATACGGAGTACCCGCCATAGAGGGGCGCACCCAGCGCAGCATGATGATAGTTGTGCACGCATCCTTCACGTGAGTAGGGGAGCGCGGGGCACAACGTAACACGGGCCAGTTGTAACCACTGTCTATGGTTGTAACACGCTTGTTTTAAATACTTCCGCACATGCTTGGATGACGAAACTTTGTGTATTTACTAGTTGCCATATCAACACTATATAGAAAAAAAAATTCCGCCAAAATTATTTATTTATTGGAAGATATCCATAGACATTTATTAAACCATAGCAAAAGTAAATTTCTTAAGTTAATTTTTCATCTCTATTTTTTGTGTTTATTTAAAATAAGACAAATCTGATATTATTTTAATCTCCAAGATGTTATTTAACAGTTGAGATAGTTATTTAATGCTTTGCTAACTAGCAGAAGACACTAGCAGGGTTTAAATCCCAGTTGTGCAGGCGGGGGCATGTTGTAACACTGCGTTACAATGTGCCCCTATTAGAAATATGCTATTATATTCTATACTTTTATTAATTTTATTGAGAAAACGTGAGAAAAAGGTGAATAAAGCCTGAGAGTCAATGTTCAGAAATTACTAATTATTTATTTGTTTTGAACTATGTTGTATAGCTGTGTTTTCATGTGTTCGTAGTCAAAACTCAAAAATGAGTTTATATTTAATTATTAAAAATTGCCATTATTTTATATGAAAAAGCTTTTTAATTGTATTTTATTTAGAAAATATTTTAGTTTGTTTTGTATATATTTTTTATTAGATCAGATAACATTTTAAGCTGTCATATGTCATGTTACAATGTGCCCCACACATGTTACAATGTACCCCACCTATGGGGCATGTTGTCACATTTCACTTCCATTCTTTCGGGTTATATCAAGAAAAAAGTATATACTGTATTAATAAAACAAAAACACATAATTGTACTAGACATGTGGGAAATTATTGTGGGAAAAAATAAATACTCTGAACCATAAGTAGATTTACACAAACTGAGAAAGTCATAAATCCCATCACTACTTTATCGACAAGTTTGGTGTCTTCCCCTTGCTTCATAAAGTTGCACTCCATGACTTTGGTTATGTTTCGCGCTGCCAGTGTGGGAAACGCGAACCTGATTTTTTTTTTTTTTTTTTTTTTTCTTCGCAGACAAGTCTGTGTACGCCGGAAATCCGGCGTGGCGCCGGAGCGCTATCAGGCCTGCAATACCAAATTAAAGTTCTTTGACTCATAAAAAATGCAGAACCCTTTTTGGAGCTAAATAAAACAATATTTGTAATTAAAGCACTAAAAGCCAAGTGTTATAAAGAATGCTTGTATTATTTTAGTATATTCTCATTAATATTAATATCTGTATTTCATAAATATTTATTTTATTATTATTTTATATTTTTTCCTTTTACAGTTATTAATATTGGAGGTTGTTTCACCTTTCAATCTGCCAGATGTTATATTAACTTCTAGCCTCAAGATTAATTTGGTGGTGTTAATGATCTTGTGACTGGGATTGTTCAGGCATAAAGATTATATAAAGATATTTTAAGATATAATTTAACTTTTTAGAATTTGTTGAGTCTATGCTATTTGATTTAATTATGCATCTTTGATAGTTAAAGTTTTTTTTTTTTAAAGAAGGAATAAACAACCATAAACTGTAACCCAAAGCTCCATTTTAGTATATGAAGGTTTATTAGTATCATACAATTATAAAAAGAAATGTTACTAAACGTAAAATAAAAACCTTTAAAGAACAATCTTATTTTTAGACTGTGTGACTTTACTCTTTAAACTGTATACCAGACAAGTAACTGTATTTCCTTTATCCATGCAACTCCTAGGAGACCCAATTAAGCTGGAGAATGTGGAGATACGACCTTCACAGCTGTATTCTGGAAAGATGGACATTCTTTTCACACATCGATCCAAAATTCTATGTGTAGATGATGCTGGATTCAGTTATAATAAAAAAAAATAATAATAAAAAGATCCAAAAATTGTTCCATTGGAGCACATTCTTAAAACCAGCTCCCATTATGAACGAGTAAGTACATTTTATAACAAAATTTTTATGTAAATTAAAGTATCTATTTTAAATGGATTTAATTCATCACACATTACCTAAACATTAACCACTAACTAATAGAGATCCCCTTATAGGAACTTTGATTCCACAACTCTCAATATTATATTGAAGTAAATTTGTGTGTACTTGCTGACATGAGTAAATATTCATGTTAGGTCCTAAGATTAGGGGCTGTTTAGACACACTTGCACATTTGACACTTCAACAGAGCAGAGTCTTTCAAACATGTGGTGTGACTTGGGTGTACAATTTATGATTTTAAAATGTTTCCACAGTCTGCTTTTAAAGAAAATTTGTATGTCTATTATTTATCTGCATATGAAAATACACTCACCTAAAGGATTATTAGGAACACCATACTAATACTGTGTTTGACCCCCTTTCGCCTTCAGAACTGCCTTAATTCTACGTGACATTGATTCAACAAGGTGCTGAAAGCATTCTTTAGAAATGTTGGCCCATATTGATAGGATAGCATCTTGCAATTGATGGAGATTTGTGGGATGCACATTCAGGGCACGAAGCTCCCGTTCCACCACATCCCAAAGATGATCTATTGGGTTGAGATCTGGTGACTGTGGGGGCCATTTTAGTACAGTGAACTCATTGTCATGTTCAAGAAACCAATTTGAAATTATTTGAGCTTTGTGACATGGTGCATTATCCTGCTGGAAGTAGCCATCAGAGGATGGGTACATGGTGGTCATAAAGGAATGGACATGGTCAGAAACAATGCTCAGGTAGGCCGTGGCATTTAAACAATGCCCATTTGGCACTAAGGGGCCTAAAGTGTGCCAAGAAAACATCCCCCACACCATTACACCACCACCACCAGCCTGCACAGTGGTAACAAGGCATGATGGATCCATGTTCTCATCCTGTTTACGCCAAATTCTGACTCTACCATCTGAATGTCTCAACAGAAATCGAGACTCATCAGACCAGGCAACATTTTTCCAGTCTTCAACTGTCCAATTTTGGTGAGCTCGTGCAAATTGTAGCCTCTTTTTCCTATTTGTAGTGGAGATGAGTGGTACCCGGTGGGGTCTTCTGCTGTTTTAGCCCATCCGCCTCAAGGTTGTGCGTGTTGTGGCTTCACAAATGCTTTGCTGCATACCTCGGTTGTAACGAGTGGTTATTTCAGTCAAAGTTGCTCTTCTATCAGCTTGAATCAGTCGGCCCATTCTCCTCTGACCTCTAGCATCAACAAGGCATTTCCACCCACAGGACTGCCGCATACTGGATGTTTTTCCCTTTTCACACCATTCTTTGTAAACCCTAGAAATGGTTGTGCATGAAAATCCCAGTAACTGAGCAGATTGTGAAATACTCAGACCGGCCCGTCTGGCACCATCAACCATGCCACGCTCAAAATGGCTTAAATCACCTTTCTTTCCCATTCTGACATTCAGTTTGGAGTTCAGGAGATTGTCTTGACCAGGACCACACCCCTAAATGCATTGAAGCAACTGCCATGTGATTGGTTGATTAGATAATTACATTAATGAGAAATTGAACAGGTGTTCCTAATAATCCTTGTGAGTGTGTGTATATATATATATATATATATATATATATATATATATATATATATATATATATATATATATATATATATATATTTCTACCAAATTGGTTCACAGTTGGAAGCATCTAATTTTTTTTATTTTTCCACAAATTGTGCTTTCAAATTGTATAATATCCAAGAAAAACATGTCTAGTAATTGTGCCGTTAAGTCTCATACTGTATTTTCAGTTTTAGAATATGTATCCTCTCCCCAAATTTGTCACTAATAAAACACAATAAAAATTATTTAAAGAAAAGGCTTATATTTACCTTTTAATAGTTTGTTTACACCTACCTTGTAAATATATTTTTTTATTAAAAAGGTTACAATTACAACAACAATTCAAGTGTAATCTTTCTTTGTAAAAACTAAAGTATACATTTTATCATACATATTTCAAAGTTAAGGATTTGATTGATTATTTGATTACTTTATTTTTGACAAAACATACTATATTTAACATATGAGCAAAAATTGGCAAACATTGGCAAACAAAAGCTTATTTGAGGTGGCAGATATTTTACAGTAAAAATGTATAATCTATCCAAAACTAGTCAACGAAATGTTGTCTTTCATATGTCTGTAACATAGGTCTTTCGTTTTTATTATAAGAAATATAAATGTTAATTTGCAGACCGGCTCAGCTGGTAACTATCGGTAAGCAGGGTAAGCGGTTGCTTACGGGCCCGGACCAATCAGGGGCCCGCCCGCGTTACTGGAAGATGTTGATTGACAGCCGGGTCCCCCTATCGCATTCTACTACTTTTAGTCTGATCGCATTTTAATTTTTTGCGAATTGATTTGAATAAATAAATCACAACAACATATTTGACTGATCACTAAATAAATGTTTGAAACGAACAATGATGAATTTGGTATAATTTGTTTCGAATTGGGACTGGGGAATCCCCGGGTGAACATGTGCATTGAGTGCAAAACAGTAAAAAACGTTGAACTTGAGACAGATATGGAGTCGTCAAATTTTAAACACAAAAGTGGCTTTCAAAAGTGCAAACGAAAAGAGGAATTTGATAAATCTGCCTCTGCAGAGCGTTCTTCTTCAAAACTGAAACTGATAAAAAGCTATCTCAGAAGCTCAATGGGACAGCGTCGTCTCTCTGGACTTGCCATACTGTCAATTGAGAATGCCCGTGCGCACTATCTGGATCTTAAGGATATGATCGACAACTTCGCACAGAGGAAAGCCCGGAAAATGCAGCTATAATGTAAGTGAGCATCTTTTTGTATGTATTTGGACCTAGGCCTATGTGTAGCAGTGACAGTAACAGTAACAATGTGTTATTATGGTGCGCCGTCACCAGCAGTTTTTTTTTTTGTTGCGTGTAGCGTCATCACGTGTTGTAGTAGGGGGGCCCGCCTTGATAATCCTTCTTAAGGGCCCGGTGTTGGCTCGTTACGCCACTGCACAGAGGCCATGCAGCAGCTGATGGTGGCCCTGAAGACTGACAGGCAGCACGGATGGGGCCCGACCCTGGAGACACTCGTGTTCGTGTTCTGGCTGGCAACCGGTTCAGCCTAGATTTGTCTCCATGTTCTACAAATTGACTTCGCAGAAAATTACATGTGCAAATTTTACAATGAAATCCAAGCTGTCCATTTTGGTGATTCCCACCAGCAGGTAAGCCTCCATACTGGTGTGGCTCACACTAAGGCCCCATTTACACTGCATGGTTCAAGTGACCCAATTCCGATTTTTTTCCTCTCAAGTGGCACAGATTGGATATGACCGGTGAACGTGTAAGCAGGAAAAAAACGCATGGATTCCGATTTTCTCAGATCGGCTTCAGGCCTCACTCATATGTGGTAATAAATCGGATATGAATCGGATACGTGCATTTGCGTCTGCCATGTAAGCAGACAAATCGGATATTCCCCAGTAAATGCGAGTCATACGTCATTAAAAAAGGGACGTCAACTCAACGAAGGCTCAACACAGTGGAGTATTTTTTTTCTCCGCCTTACGAGAGCAATGTTTTGCTGATTTTTTTTTAAATAGTGCGGAAAGCAAAACACTGGATAATTAGAGATGCGCGGATGAGCTTGTAGCGGCCCCTTGGATATATTCATCAAGACGCAGAGAATTTCAAACGGGTGTCATTTTATTTCTTCCTCTCAACGAGCACCATGCACCATGAACACCGTGAAAACTACAGAAGAAACAGAAGAAATACAAAATGCTTCTATGTAGCTTCACAAATAATTTGCACATAAATTATGTTCACATATGTATCATGTTTACACACAATACAAATCATTTCAACAGATGACCAATATGAAATATGTTTTTAAGCCTTTATGACAAATGAAATATCACATGCTTCTTTTAAATGAAATACAATATATTATAATTGTTCACAGAAAGAATATGTTTTTATATTGATGACGTGCAATAAACCCATAAGCAAATGAAGTATTGACATTCTCTTTCCCTTAAACAAAATCTCTTTTTGATAATACAAACTCCACCCATTTTCCTTCATACCTCTTTCCGCTTCTCCAAGGGCGCCAATTCAAAGAGTTTCTGCCATCAGCTACCATGCTCTCTAGCTCGACACACCATCACAGTTCAGAGCTCTTAAAAAATAACATGTACGAGCAATACAAAAATAAATTAAATCACAATGTAAACTCTTCCTTTACAAGATTAAAATGGATGAACACGATAAATAATTAAAGTGGTTATTAATTAAAGTTTTTACCGTTCTTCCGACGACACGCGAGCACCACATTGTGAAGAGAGAGAGTAACAGGAAGATTAGCGTCATAAAAACCATCCGAACAAGAAGGACGCCGCTTTTCAAAATAAAAGCGGAACCAACAAGGTGACACTGTCGAACTATAATGTCTTTTAAACATATAAAAATAAAATATTAGATATTTTATAAACTGTGTATGAAAATATTAATGCGATTTATAAGACATTTACAGAGCTCCAACGTCACCCGAATCCGCAGCCAAAAACAAATCATCCACCCGCACCAATATTTTTGTCTGATGCGCACATCTTTAATGGTAACATCATACACTGATGAATGAGCGCTGCTTTTAAATGAACATTTCTTTAAAACAAAATTTGACAGAATTTAATTTTCTTAATGGCATAAACAGGCTTCACGCCCTTGAAATTTAAACTGGAATGGAACATACTAATATTTTAGAGAATGTAGTTAATATTTTCGTTAATAATGATTTATCATATCCACCCGCGACCCACCCGAAATTAATCCGAATGTTATTTTTATTAGCCTACTTGACCCGCCCGATCCGCGGATTATCCACAGAGCCCCCGCGGATATGACCGCAATCCGTGCATCACTATAATAATTTTGTCTGCTTCTGCATCCATTGCATATTGAGCTGTTTTACTTCATTTTCCGGGTCAGAACGTCTACATTTGGTTGTTTTGGCAGTGTATAGTGTAAATGCAAATATCGGATACGGGTCACTTTTAAAAGATGATGTAAGCGGGTCGTCAGTCGTGGTAGAAAGAGGTGTTTGACTGCCACCAAGCAACTGGTAAAGACAAGCAAAACAACTGCTCTCAATTTTTATCTTCTTTCCAAAAATACATCCCACACACTGTTTCCAACTGAGGAGCTTGAACTCCTCCAGGCGGGTATGGGAAGACAAACAGTGTCTCTTCTAGAAGATGGTGACCACACAGAGGTACATATCCCAGTCCAGCTTTTTGACTTGAATGAAAGATATCTGTGGATTAAATTATAGCTTTATATTAGTTTATTATATATACAGTAAATATAACAATCAAGCTAATATTCTAAATAGCATATTTTTTACAAGGAAATTGGTCTAGAAATCCAAGGTTATGTCTCAAGGTGAATCATCATGCCTATTTTGAATAAACAGTAGACATCCAAGTAATTAAACCAACTGGACGTTACCAAATTGCATTTAACACGTAACAAGACTTAAAAAAAAAAATTCGTCATGATTTGAAAATTGAATATAAGCATATCTACAGTACTGTAGGTGAATAACGGACCTTGTCATTTCTTGCTGCACTGTTACAGGCACATTTCTAGGGACAGGGAGCTCTGTCTCTGACGGCCGTGTTGGGCAGTTTGTGGTAGAGAGTTCTCAACGGGTCGAGTCGACCCGACGGGACCCGCGGGTTCGGGCCGAAAATATAAGCAAATGACTTGGGTCGGGTCAGACCTCGGGCTTAATCTTTTCCGCTAAAAGTAAACTTGCTGCAGGTGAAGTTTAAGTTGCTGGCGCTCATGCTACGTTCACGGTCGACACGTGCACATAGGAAACACGCCACCCTATCGGCAAGGCTCATCGGCAGAAATATTCACATCTGCCGATGCCGGTCATTTAAAGCCTCTTCTCTTCTCTTCTCTTCTCTTCTCTTCTCTTCTCTTCTCTTCTCTTCTCTTCTCTTCTCAGGCCCTGGCACACACACAAAGACTAAAGTCCAGAGATCAGCCAAGACGGAGAGAAATGGTAAGCTTGTTGCTGTGATAATTGATTGCCTTTTAAAATTGCCATTAGTGATCTTTCCAATACAGATTTAACATAATCTCTGGTAATGTGGCATAATGTTAATTTCTCTTTGTTACAGAGTTATCTAGAAGGCAGAATCAGAGGCCTGATCCAGAGGAGTCTTATGATTCAGACCACGACTCAGGTGGTATGTAGTGTGATCATCTACAGCTTATACTTTCTGGCATGCAGTGTACAGTAGGTTATGTTTCAGTTTGTGTATGTCTCTTCTCTTCACCCATAAGGCCCTGGCACACACACAAAGACTAAAGTCCAGAGATCATCCAAGACAGAGAGAAATGGTAAGCTTGTTTGTAGCAAATATACACCATAGCGACTACTTGGAAATGCCCTAGTAACCACCTACTAAATACCAGCAGCCCAGCTGTGGTCATGTACTATTTGACCTGCATTGACCTCTTGACACTACTGGCATTAGGCATAACAAGCCTTTCAACATTACAACATTGTTTAAAAAGTGATATTTCAGTCTATCAGGTAATTTAATATCTAAAAGTGTAATATCTTAATATCTAAAAGTGTTTGAAAGTGTAAAAACTATATAGATTGCTGTCTGCCATTTTGAAACCTCAACAGAAAGCCACAGTGAAAATGAATAAATTAAATAGGACAGAAACAATAATGTTAGATGTTATTTTGAGGAATGTATTTTGAAGAATGTTGTTATTGTTAACCAAACACCTAATTCATGCAAGACACTGATATTTATCTTTAATCAGGCTCTTATTGAATTTATTTACTTAAATTTCAATTCATTATAAGTATTAAAAAGTTCATAAAACATATTTAAAGAGAAAAGATTCATCCTTAATTCATGGGATCCAGGCTTTAAAGATGTTTTGTTAAATTGCCCTTTGTAATTACCCTAATGAAATGTACCATAGTTCTTGTACAGAATCCAGAGATTAACTATAGTAAGATCATGGTAGGACCGTTGCTAGAGGGGTGAAGCTGGTGAGGACGATTCTAGGACCTCCGTGATCTGCGGCTGGTGGATGCACATTTGGAGTATTTTCCTCTTGCAGATACCCATGCGATCCAATTGAAAACAAAATCTAAAATCTCTTTACAGAAAATTGTGATAGTTTTAAAATTGAATGCAAGTTAAAAAATGTGGAAAGATTTAAGCTGTTTAAAATTAATAAGAGCATCCTATAAGCATACATTGCATTTATGTGGTTTAAATAAACTTAGTATAAATAAGACATATATTGTTAACAAATATGGCCTTAACATACAGAACCATATTAAAAAAAATCATATAAATATTTTTCCTATATTTATATATACTAATTTTACTATAGGTATTTTATATATTGTGTAAAACTATAAAAAAAAAAATTTTTTTTTTTTTTTTCATATATGTTGATTAAATCAACCTGCATAAATGAGACATTGTTCACATACTGTATATGGCATTTTCATACATTACTATATAAAAATATTATACTAACTTCACTATGGGTATTTCATATATGGTATAAACCTATAGAAATCCTCTCTAAAATCCTAAATAAGCAAACAGAATTTTTACATATATGTTCTATAAATAAACTTGCATATATAAATTAGATATACTGTATGTTGTTCACATGTCTTAACATACAGTAACGTTTCAAAAATTATCAGGTAACTATTGTTAATATATGTACTTGTGCTAATTTTACTATGGGTATTTCATATATGATATAAACCTATAGAAAATAATATCTAAGGATACTGAATGTTTGCATACATATTTTGTGAATAAACTTTCCTATATAACTTATATGGCCTTAACATACAGTACCATATAAAAAGGACATCATATAAATAATTTTAATATATGTATATCATGTATGAAATTTCCATAGTAGAATTATTATAATATTTCTACTATGGAAATTTCATACATGATATACACATTAAAATTATTGATGTCTTGCCACATACATTAGAAACACTATTTTCACAATTGCTAGTACACCTGTTCCTACTACTTGTGCAAAAGCTACTACTATTACTGCTACTGATGGTTAAATTACTACTACTGCCTCCACTGATACTACTCAAGTCAAGTGCCCTTCATTTATACTGCACTTTTAACAATATAGATGTTTCAAAGCAGCTTTACAGTGATAACAGGAGATTACAGTAACAGAGACTGTTATGGCTTTACAGCAGATCTAGAATAAATTTATTGTCCAGCTAAAGTTAGTTTTGATTGATTCACTTCCATCGCAACGATCATTAGTTATTAACTTAGTGGCCGCTAACACACACCGTTCTCACAGAAAACTCTTTAAGTTCTTTTGCTGCTGAGCAGTACCTCTCATTACTAATTAATTACTTATACATGTTTACCTTTTTCTTCAATTTAGTTGTATAATACAACACAAGAACAGTAAAGACAACATTCATACATAGTGATTTTATTGATATTAACAATCACACAAAATCACACCTACCTACAGACTGATTTACTTACTTGAACGTAGTAATTTACTTACTCACTTTTACTTACAGGCCAGCCCTGTTATTGACTGCTTGCAATCATTCTATGATTTCTTGACTTTGATTGAATGATGTGTCTTTCTCTTTACTGTTTATTTAGGCTCTGCCATGCAGAAGAAGAATCAAAGAAGGCCCTGGAGTAGTGTGGAAAAAAAAGCAGTTTGGCGACAACTTGGAAGTTGCATAACTTTGATGAACGTTCCTGGGAAAGAGAAGTGCATAGAGTGCATAGATGCAGAACCAGCGCTTCAGAGCAGACACTGGAGAGATATCAAGAATCATGTACATAATACCATTCAATCTGAAAAAAAGAAATAGTCGCTCAATTAACTTGCATGTTTGTTCTTGAAACATTAGCTTTATCTGCTTCATTTTTGGCGTACAGCTTTTCAGGTTGAGTGCTGTATTCTGTGAATGTGAGCAGTTCATCAGTCCACAGTTAGGTGTTGGGCTTGTTAGCCAAAGCGTTATATATATTGCAGTCGACAGGCTTTGACGATCTTTAAATTTGTGGATTGATGAAAAATAGCATGCAAATTTATATGAAAATAAACATTTCTACTGATTTGTGATTTGAGTTTTTATTGTTTGTACAGTATGGCTTACTGCTATAATTATAAATGACATATGACGACAGCAGTATGATTTACACTTGAAATTGCAACAAAACATCAATTAGGATTTTAATAACAAAAATAATAATAATTAGGAAAATAAAAGAAAATATGTGGGTGATCACACATTAACCTTTACAAATAAATATTAACTAAGTTTAACTGTTAAAATTCTTAAAAGCTGATTAAATCCCAAAGCAAGATGGCTCCCAAGGGTCTTTCCACTTGATGTGCGTATCTATAACACAAATTTTATTTCTCGAGCCATTTATACGCCAAAAATGGTTTTGTGTGCATTATGCTACGCACCGTAAACGCCTTGGTTATGATTAGGGATGCGGAGTGCGTGCCTATTACACGTCATAAACTGCGTATCATATACATGCCATAACTGCGTATTATATACATGCAACACGCCATAAACTGCTTATATGCACGCGAAACACATTTTTGGCGTATAAATGGCACGAGAAATACAATTTGTGGTATAGATACGCACTTTCATGAGATCGTGTTGCCCTATAACAGAAAAATATACATAATTAGGTCATGTAACTTTAATAACGATTTCTATCTAGAAGCTTTTTTCCGCAAGATAATTGCGAGTTTACATCTCACAATTCTAAATTGTTTTCTCAGATTTGCACGTTAAAGTAGCAATTGTGAGATATAAAGTCAGAATTAGCTTTTTTTTTTATTCTGTGGCGGAAACAAGCATCCACAGATTTCCGTTATTATAATTGTTATTATTATCATCATCATTTTGTGAAGTATGGTACGTTAAATTAAAAGTTACTTGTAAGATAAAAGCACCTACCTTTGTGACACCTTTGTGACCACGTTGTGTCTTCCACAGATCCAGCTCTCCGACGCACGATCATCGTCCAAAGATTTTAATTATACTAAAATAATTCTCAAAATCCATTTAGTTCCATTACTACAGAAAATAAGGATAATAGTGACTTTCCAGACACATTTCCATAAATTTTTCGGGTGAAACGTCCACTAGAGGCACTAAGTGGGATGAAATCCGCCCAGCAACCGTCTGGTCCTCACAGCGCCCCCAACTGCACCAGTTTAGTGCATCATGTGTTAGTGAATATTTGAGGTGATATTCTGGCTGTTGACACCCCTCTAGTGGTAAAACTATTTTTTTCACCCTCATAGTGTCAGCAGAAAGCAGGGTCCTCACAACATGCTATTGGGTATAGCGTCTTTTTGAATTTGGCGTAATCAGTTAATTATAGCGTTTGTGAGAGAATCTAATTTGAATATTGTGACGTCACTTGAGCATAACGGGACACGTGTGGAAGCTGATTTGATTTGTGTGCAGCGTTTGGTTGTTGCATGGAAGTTCATCAACTGGTAAGTTGGCAGTGCAATATTGTTTTTATAACTTGGAGTTTCCCCTGTGAGGTATAGCAGCATGTTTCCTTTGAGACATGTTGGTTATTTTTGTTTTGGTAGTGTTGCGGAGAAGGCGGACAGTAGCAGTTGACTCTGGGGCACATCCAGGGTGTTGAAAGTGTCGCTGGTCTGACCGGTAGCATTTTTCACCCACTGGGTTTTAGTGCATAAATACCCCCACCTGTAGCCGCATTAAGACTAGGGATTAAAGGGATACTCCACTTTTTTTGGAAATAGGCTCATTTTACAACTCCCCCAGAGTTAAACAGTTGAGTTTTACCGTTTTCGAATCCATTCAGCCAATCTCTGGGTCTGGCGGGACCACTTTTAGCATAGCTTAGCATAGATCATTGAATCGGATTAGACCATTAGCATGTCTCTCAAAAAAATTACCAAAGAGTTTAGATATTTTTCCTATTTAAAATTTGACTCTTCTGTAGTCACATCGTGTACCAAGACCGACGGAAAATGAAAAGTAGTGATTTTCTAGGCTGATATGGCTAGGAACTATACTCTCATTCCTGCATAATAATCAAGAAACTTTGCTGCCGTACCATGGGTCCAGCAGGTCTGCTGTCCTTGGGCCTGCTGAGGCCACGTAGCACAGCACAGCACCCTGGACGTTATGAGAAGGCCAAAAAGGGCAGGGTTTGTGTTAGAAGCCATTTAAAGGCTGAGAAAGGTCCCACCTTTCATGGTTGGCTCAACCAATAAGAAAGGGGGATTTCCTGAGTGGGAGTTTCCTCCGTGGGGAGGATTTATGACACTATCTCAAGTGTCATTAGACCTCTGACTTCCCTTTGTGTCCATTAATGCTCAGATAGATATCATAAACACTGCATTCTAAGAGAAGGTGATCAATATTAACGTGTGAGTCGTTTAATGAGGATTAATTAGATAGGAGACATGATACAAGTGGGGGTTACACTGACCGTTGGTTGTATAATAAAATACATTCCATAATATGAACGTAATAGTACACAAGACTGTAATTCATTCACACAGTTTCTGGGTTACATGTTCATTTATAGATCAATTTGTCTATGATTAATGTGGCAAAGTCTGTCTTAAAGATTGTTTCTGTCTTCCCCACTGTCGCCGTCTTTGGCATACGGCCACATTCCGTCCCAACTACAGAACCTTAAACAAGAACACACAAATTAAGCACTGAAGACGGGGGCGGTCTGTCCAACTGCTGCAGTCTATGCCTACACCCTTGGAGACGTCCGTGTGCTCGTTTTCACTTTCGTCCCCAACCTGCTCATCATCATCCTCACTTGTGCCAGACACAGATAAAACTTACACAAACAATATAACACATCTCTTGTCTTAAAAACATGAAAATGCAATTAGTACATTTAAAAATCTTTGCACTTTCAATATTAAATATTTATATTTATTCCACGCTGATATCCATGTCACCATCATCTGCTTCATTAGCTCAAAAATGTCACAATCTGACACAGCGTCCCTCTGCTCAGCTCCTCGGTGAGCTCCAGAACCTGCTTAGTCTGCTCTAGCTCCACTGTCCGACTGCTGCACTTGTGTAGCGATGTTGTCCAACAGATCGACCATTAGGTTCTCAGCCTCATTGAAAGCCGGTGAAAGTTCACCTCCTAATTGTAGGGATGGATTCCCAGATGATGGCAGTCTCTTGCAAAATAATCCCATTTGTCGACATCAATGCCGTTACCTGCGACTGCTGTGGATGCAATAACAACATACAGTAAATAAATACATTTTAATAAATACAAATAAAATTGGAACTATAAATCTAATAAAACACATCATACAAATCGTCTCAAATCCACTCATTCTTCGAGAAAATGTGCTTACCTAAATAACCCAAACAATAATGTTGTAGCTGAACAAGAGGTATTATTAGCAACAGCCCACACGTTGCCTGGCGGGTCATGGGAATAATGCCGCCGGATCGCGGGTCGGCATAGTTTACGGTCAGAACTATGACGGGTCAGGACTAAAACTAAACAAAACTAAACCTCCAGCTTTCGTTCTTGATTAATGAAAATTAGGCTGTCCTTCCTCATCACTGCAACTTGCTAGAATGTTTTGATTGCCTTCATGGTTTCTGCTACTGAGGGAATCCTTGTTAGTTTCTTTTTCTCCGGTTAGTGATATGCTTATAACCGTTCTAGATTTAACTAAACCCAAAACCAGTAATACAACTTTTTTATAAAGGAAACCTACTGCAATAACAATCCATTTAACAAAGCATAAAAACAAACCATAAATTTCATTAAATGCAAAATCTTAGTAGTTTATATTTAGTAGCAAAAAACACTTTCACGCCAATCAATTCAGTTCAACCTTTCATCACAATTGTTCACCACAACACCAAAAAAATTGGATAATAGAGAGAATAAAGTATTATCTGAATTCCTCAAAGTCCCATAATGTCCAGTATATCCTCCAGAAAACGATCAGTCTTAATCCACATACTTGCTGTCTCAATAGCAGAGTCCATGTACAATAAAGGTGAATGTCATAGGATGAGTTGAAGAGCTTCATGCATCAAGGAACTTATCAAATTTCCTCACATTTTCTTCTTCTCATGGACCATCATCCTTCAGAACAAGCAAGTCCTTCTACAACAATCAAAACAAACCATACTAAATAAACAGTCCAAATAATATAGTTTAAACACTTCCAAAACACACACTAAAGAAGAAACAAGTTAGACATACATAACCTCACTTACTTTAAAGTTGAGCATAAAACAAATGTTTCTCAACCAAGGCCATGCTTCAGCCTTTGCATGATACACCCAGTCCTTCTACCATGTTACATGAGTTATACACACACACATTGCCCTCTAGTACCCCTAGTGGTGAGGAAGAGAACTTACCCTGTAACAGACTTGTGACTGTCATAGCTTAAATTCAGCGGGTCTGAAATATTGGGCACCTGTCAAAACCGAATCATTTTCGTCTCTCGGCTGCTTGCTTTCTCATGGAAATGAGGTTGGTGTAATGTCATTGTGGAGGTGTGTGTGACCTTACCTGGTTGCGTGTGTCCGTTCAGCATGTCTGTCCTCCTCTGGTCCAGCATCTCAGCAGCGCGCACATGCCAGAAGCAAATGTTAAATCACTGGAAAACAAAATTAAGTCAGTGACCTCTGCTTCTTATAGAGATTCAAGAAATGAATTTAAATCCTTACTTATTCCTCTTCGTCCCCTATGGGACATAAGGCTTCAATGTGCACTCTCCATTGCATTCGGTCCCTGGCAGCATGTTGGGCCTCTCCCCATGACAGGTTCTTATTAGGCCAAAATATATCTGGCATATTCATTTTCCTCCTCCTTTATTTTATCCGCATGATTCGAGCTGTTGAGGGATCCGATGTCACTATGAGAGAACTCCTGCTTGACGTATCGTGTGACGATGGCTGCATACACTGTGCAGGGCGATGAATTGCCAGATGGGAACAGTCTATGGCAAAATAATCCCACTTGTCAACATCAATGCCCCTTTGTTTGAGCACTGCCTTGGACTGCTTTTGTTTTTTGTTTGTTTTTTACAAATATCTTTATTGAACTTTAAACATTTTCCAGACATACAAAAGAAAAAAAAAATGTACAAAGAAACATAAAAAGAAAAAACAAAAGACAAGGCCTCCCCCCACCCTAGAACCCCATGCTCACTCCATCAGCAAAAAGTATAGTTTACATGTCACATGCTTTTAGGCACAAGGCACAAGAAAGGCAACCACATATATCTTTAAAATCCTCCAAGTTTTCCTCTCGCAATGTAGGTCAGTTTCTCCAGTGCCAGGTTGCTAGACATTAGTTTAATCCACTGGTTTATCTTTGGTCTTTCTGTGTCTTTCCAGTTCAGAGCGATTACATGTTTAGCCTGCAATAAGCAGAAACTAACAAGCTTCCTCTATTTTGTAGTCCCTTTAAAACCATTAGGAAAAATGTGCATTAAGCAGAGTTTTCCAACCATAGGCATGTTACATTCAATCAAACGGGAAATAAATGTAGTGACCTCCTTCCAAAAAATCTGAAGTTCCGGACACTGCCACATACAATGAAGAAGAGTGCTCTTGTCTACACCACATTTTACACAGACATCAGTAATATTAGAATTAAAATGGGGAAGTTTTACAGGAGTAATATAGGTTCTAAATAACCATTTGTACTGCAGCAATCTAAACCTGGTGTTAATAGTTTGCGTCTGTGCCAACAGGCAAGAATTGTTCCACTTATCATCTGAAATTTCTGTTTGTAAATCTGCTTTCCATGCTTGTAAATAAGAAAGACTACTTTGTTTTGAGGAAAGTAGTAAAATGTTGTAAAATTTGGAAAACAGGCCTCTACTCTGATGATGGTTAACGGCTATGCTCTCTATAGTGGAGAGTGGGGGTTTCACAGTAGACTTTAACCCTCTGAGGTCTGTCGTGTTTTTGGGGTCCTTGAGATGTTCTGACATGCCCTGACATTTGTGCTTTTTAGCGCAATTTTCCACCGGACAAATTGCGATTGTTAACTCATGATTTCTGTTCTATGCGCACCAATCTTGCACTTCTATCTACTCCTCAACCAGACCACCTAGAGACTTTGGTTTTTCGGCATTATGTTAAGGAAGGTCTAATCTCGGGAACGCACAAAAAAAATCCAGGAAAAGATTTACTATCTCTTAGTGTTGTGATCCCATGAGGTGAGAAAATTGCGCTAAAACACTCACTGAGATTTTATTACTTGTTTCAGTTGCTTATAAACATATCAATGGCAAAAAAAAATGACACTATTTAGCACAAACAGGACTACCATGATATGTGAGCCACATGTATGTACATGTTTTCATGAAAATCATCCTGCCTAATCATTCACATAAAACGATACATTGATTTAAGTTTTGTGAAACACTTTTAGTTTGGAAAGGCAATATGCGGATGGGGCGTAAACGATCATGCATATTTAGTAGTTCACACCTGATGAGACAATGCCCCTGCATACTTAATGAGCCATTCATTCAGGTGTGTCACCTATAGCTAACTTAAACATACAAGCTTCATAAAAATGATCATTCTAGAAGAAAATTTCAGATGGCATTTAGAGGCTTTTGCATCTGAACTCTTCATACACACACACACACACACAAATATACATTTTATTTATATTTTTTTATATACATATATATGGGTCATTCCAGAATTGCGGGTACATTTCAAGTATAGAAAGAAAACAAAAAAATATGATTTTTTTTTTCTGTTAAACCTTTTTATTTTCATAGAAGGCACTTTAAATTCAACATTTTAAATATTTGCTGATCTTAAACTTGTAAGATTTAAAATATTAATGCTGAACATCAATTTACTAACTGAACATCAATGTAAAAATCTGTCAACACTGTTACAGACAAAATGGGTTGATTTATATGGGTTGATAACAGAGTTGACGACAACAGGGTTGACATTTTCCACCATTTTGTGCTTTATCTCAAAATGCTAACCTCAAACCAGATACCACATGGCATGTCTAAAATCATAATTTTATAGGTTTTCACCATATTGTCGTTTTTTAAAAAGTGAATGAGAGATTCACTGCAATATCACAATAATAGATTTGACAAATAATT
Organism: Squalius cephalus; assembly: GCF_949319135.1. Lineage (NCBI taxonomy): Eukaryota > Metazoa > Chordata > Actinopteri > Cypriniformes > Leuciscidae > Squalius > Squalius cephalus. The sequence continues at coordinate 5,863,456 of NC_137125.1, forward strand.
AATCTATTATTGGTGTATACTAAACATTTTGTACAAATTAATGAGAGAAGAATAATAAAATACTTCACGCTTTTCCAGAGTTACCCACCAGAGGAAGTGACATCCCTTGGTGCAAGTCACATGCTTTTTCTACAAATGCTTTGGAGGTTTTTTTTTTGTTTTATAACAGAGGTAACAGAGTTGACCAGAATGTAGGGACAGACACAAAATCTATTTATTTATTAATTAAATTACAAATAATACAGAAAATATATATTCTATGCAATTGTTTATATAACTTAAAAGAGTAAACAAAAAAAATATTTGAAAATTAGACTTAATTATTTCATGATAATTCAAGTTGAAAGTATGAATCAGGAGGCGGAGACAGTCAATAATAGGTGCAGTAGGAGTCATTTAGTTAATATTTCCCCATTAAATTGTATTCCTAAATATACATAAAGCATTATTTTTAGTGATAGTGTAATATAATGTGTTATTATTCAAAATTGATTCAAAAAAGTTTTTTATTATTTAAATAAAAGAAGGTTTATCTGGGAGACTCGAAATGTATCCCCAATTCTGGAATGACCCATATTTATTTATTTTTTTCACAAATTGTGTTTGCAAATTGTATAATATCCAAGGTAAACATGTCTAGTAATTGTGCAGTTAATTATCCTACTGTATTTTCATTTTTGGAATATTTATCCTCTCCCCAAATTTGTTACTAATAAAACACAATACAAATTATTAAAAGAAAAAAATTATATTTACCTTTTAATAGTTTGTTTACATCTACCTTGTAAATATATATTTTTTATTAAAAAGGTTACAATTACAACAACAATTCAAGTGTAATCTTACAGTATATTCTACAGTAAAAACTGTACCCAAATCTAGTCAACAAAATGTTGTCTTTCATATTTCGCCTGACTGTAACGTTGTTTTTATGAAATATTAGGGCATATAAATGTTAATTTGCAGTTTAATAAGTTGCTTATACAAATAGCCTACATTTTATTTCAACATATTTCAGTCGATTTTTCCTCATCTCAGAATAGCAATACAGTTTGCTAAAACATCATCATTCATTCACAAACGCGATTTAAATTTAAACTGTCTTTTTGCCAGCTGTGGTAAACAGCGCTCATCTCCGCCATTCATTCATTCATAAACAGAAACCCGATTCACGTGAGAAGGAAAAAAAACTTAGCCTACTACTGTATTCCTCAGCTCAGTCTGATCCTTGCTCCTCGAAATACCCGCACTTCTGAGGGACATTTTCCATTATTATTATTCCTCACAGCGCTGCGAGACGATGTAAACAAGTAATGATCTGAATAAACTTGTGTTTTCTCGAGCTGATATGGGGGCGTTCACAGGTTTGCCTCAATCATTTGCGTTTGAATAGCGCACGCTCTCCGTAGGCGGAGTCACATTACATTTGAATCAGCTGTAATGAGCTCGACTGGAATCGCTCTCTTTTAATACAGATTTCACAAGATGAGAATATTTGTTTTTTTATATAAATTACTTTATTTAAAAGAAGAGAATTCAAGCTTCATGCCTGTGTGTCTGTATGTCTGTTTGACTGAGTATTCGCTGAGTTATTGTTCATTTTCGGACGCGTTTCACAATGGACTACACTGACAGAGAGAAGGCAGAACTCGCTTCGTGTTTATTTTTCTTTATTTGGCAAAAAGCACAACACTTTGTTTTTATTGTGAGTATACACAAAAATAATACACATTTAACAGAATCGATTGATGTATGAAACTTGTTTGTAAAATCAAAGTCAAAAGAGTATTTCGGGTCTCAATTCAACTGATAAGGAAAAAAGCAAGCAGATCACGCCGGCGTTATTGTCAACCTCAGAGGGTTAATTGGGTAGTGATGAAACTTCTAACCTGTAAGTACTTGAAGTATTTTTGGGGCAAACCACAATTATTTACCAATTGCTCAAAAGACATCAATACTCCTTCACTATATATGTCCCCAATTTTATTCAAGCCCTTATTCAGCCAAATTCTAAACCCCATGTCTGCTCTTCCTGCTCTTCCCAAGATGGTGTATCAGTGGTAGAAAAATAAGTAGCAGCACAAAGTTGAGCTGCCCAATACAACTTGACATTAGGCAATCTAAGCCCCCCTCATAGGGCAGATATAGAAAGGAGAGCCGCAACCTGGGGCGTTTACTATTCCATATAAATTTAGTAAAGGTTTTTTTCAAGGAGGAAAAGAAGGATGCTGGAATGTGTAAGGGGATGGGGACTGGAAAAGATAAGAATTTTGGGAGAATGGACATTTTAATAATATTAATGCGACCTATCATAGAAATTGGCATCCCACCCCATCTTTCTAAGGAGCCCAATACCTTATTTACTAAGGGATCATAATTAATAGATACAATTTTCTATGTCAGGATTTATTTTAATTCCCAGGTAAATGAAGCCTTCATAGGTACATGTAAATTGTGTTTGTATTGTAGGGTTATTTTTGTTCAGCATTAACAGGGAGCTTTTCTTTTGGTTAATTTTATACCCTGAGAATTCACCAAACATCTTCAGAATTTGGCCAACAGCCTGGACAGACCTCCCTAGATCAGTTAGGGAATTACGTATTGCAATAGCTAGTGCCTCAATGGCAAACAAGAAAAGAAGGGGCTATAATGGGCATCCTTGTCGTGTCGATCTACATAGGCTAAAAGGTCTTGATAACTGGCTGTTAGTTACAACTTTGGCTATGGGCTCTGTATATAATAATTTAACCCATTTCAAATATTTTTCTCCCAAGCCAAATCTTTTGAGTGTCCTGTAAATATAACACCATTCGATCCTGTCAAATGCCTTTTCGGCATCTAATGACAGAAAGGCGTGATCCATGGCAAATAGTTTTTCGTATAATATATTCAATAATTGGCAGGTATTGTGAAAAGCTTGGCGGACAAGAACAAATCCATTTTGGTCGTTCGAAATTAAGTTAGGAATATGTGATTCAATCCTCCGAGCTAGAGCCTTGCATAGTATTTTGGTTGGACTGCTTTTGTTGAAGCAGTTGGGCACGTTGCTGCTGCTGATCGGCCGCTGAAAGTTGACCTCCACCTGTTCACATGGGCATATTTCTTGCTCTGCACTCCAGCGGGTTGCACTGCACAAACATATTCGTTTTCTGTAGAGGTTTTTGCCCTAAGCCGTAAAACAATAACAACATCTGTAATCATATATCACATTGACTGTGCTATAATAATGTTTTGAAATATTGGACTCCTCTTGACACAGGTGCCAGACCGTAATGCATCAAATGATCAAATATCAAATAAAAGATTAACATACAGAAGGCCATGGCTGCTGCCTTCATTCACTTTCGCATGGAAGCGGAGCACATCCCAGCAACGCCTCTCCGAAATCGCACATCTCCGAGTCTGGGCCGCTGGGCAGCACACGGCTTTGGGCTCTTTCTTCTGGAGCTGATGCACAGAGATCCAGAAGACACTTTTAGCATCTCAAAAAAGCTCTTTGCCACTTTCATCATCAGAACTGTGAGTCAGAATGAGCTGCTGAGTTAAAAAAAATAAAGAAAAGTCTAACTCTTTAAACATTAAGAACTCAGAAACAGCTATGGACAGCCAAAACATACATTGTAATCAAATCACTGTCAAATCACTGTAAAAGAAAAATAAGTCAGTGACCTCTGCTTCTTATGGAGATTCAAGAAATGATTTTAAGTTCTAATCTGTAAAACAAAAACATGGATGTGACATTTTATAGAGATGCAAAAAAAAAAGGAAAAGATTTTAAGATGTAAATCAGTGATATCTCCTCCTCCTGGCTCATCTGGGACGGCGCCAAGTTGACCCGGTTATAGGCGTCCAGTCTAAACATCCATGTTGTACCCATGGCAATGATATTGGAGTAAATGTATGTCAAGTCCAAGTCATCTTCCTGGTTCCTGTTTTTAATTTGCAACAACGTTTTTATTATTAAATTATAATTAAAATTATTAAGTGAATCAAGTCAAGTCATCTTCATTTATATAGCGCTTTTAACAATGTAGATTGTTTCAAAGCAGCATTACAGAGATAAACGTATAATTTAAGGTAACAGAGATTGTTTGGCTTTATAGCGGTGCTTTAATAAAGTTATTTTCCAGCTAAAGTTAGTTTTGATTGATTCGCTTCCATCGCAACGAACATTTGTTATTAAATTAGGGGCCGCCAAGACGACACCATTCCCTCTACATAAACTTTAAACGCGATCCTGTGAGAAACGCTGATGGCGTTCACATGCGCATTAAGAATTGGTTCTATAGTTATGTGCGTTTGAATATATGTGTGCAGGTTTGGAATTCCCTACAAACCAAGCCTAAACAAATTACTGGTGTTTCCTTATAGTTTTGATTAAGAATTTTATTTTATTTTATTTTATTTTATCAATTCGGGGTAGATACGCAAATTGAGTTTTCCCGACGACGCTTTATCTGTAGAGTGGGAAAGGAATCCTCCATAGGAAGAGACTAGTTGGCACTTCAGCACTGCGTTGTCATCGGGTCCAGGCGGAGGTCCTTCGTCAGATCTGGATACGGCCTGGATCCGGCAGGCTGCGGGAAGACCTCGGGATAAACAAAGACACTAAAATTAGCGTAGATGCCATTCTTCTCATGATGTAACAAGTACATCAGGATTTATGGGAAGTGTTCCCGGTTCCAGCTGACCTAATCTTTGCAGCCTAACATTGAATTATAGAAGTCTATAATGTAGTATGTGAATGCTATGTCAAAGAGATGCATCTTTAATCTAGATTTGAACTGACAGAGTGTGTCTGCTTCCCGGACAATGTTAGGAAGATTGTTCCAAAGTTTTGGTGCTAAATAGGAAAAGGATCTACCGCCAGCAGTCGATTTTGATATTCTAGGTATTAGCAACTGGCCGGAATTTTGAGATCGCAATAGACGTGAAGGACTATAATGTGTTAAGAGCTCGCTCAAGTACTGCGGAGCTAAACCATTTAGTGCTTTGTAAGTAATCAGCAATATTTTAAAATTGATGCGATGTTTAATAGGGAGCCAGTGCAGTGTTGACAGAACAGGGCTAATATGGTCATACTTCCTGGTTCTGGTAAGAACTTGAGCTGCTGCGTTTTGAACTAGCTGTAGTTTGTTTATTAAGCGTGCAGGGCAACCACCCAGTAGAGCATTACAATAATCTAGCCTTGAGGTCATGAAAGCATGAACTAATTGTTCCGCATTTGTCAATGAGAGCATATGACGTAATTTAGATATATTTTCAAGATGGAAAAATGCGGTTTTACAGATACTAGACGCGTGACTTTCAAATGAAAGATTGGTATCAGAGCACACCCAGGTTCCTAACCGACGACGAAGACTTAACAGAGCAGCCATCAAGTGTTAGACAGTATTCTAGGTTATTACGTGAGGAAGTTTTTTGTCCAATAATTAGAATCTCTGTTTTTTCAGAATTTAGAAGTAGGAAATTACGAATCATCCAATTTTTTATATCAGCTATGCATTCTGTTAATTTAGTGAATTGGTAAGTTTCGTTAGGTTTTGAAGAAATATAGAGCTGAGTATCGTCGGCATAACAGTGGAAGCTAATTCCATGTTTCCTAATGATATCTCCCAAGCGTAGCATGTACAGAGTGAACAGCAACGGTCCTAGTACTGAGCCTTGTGGTACACCATACTGAACTTGTGATCGATGAGACATCTCTTCATTTACTGCTACAAATTGATAACGGTCAGATAAGTATGATTTAAACCATGCTAGTGCAATTCCACTTAATGCCAACATAGTTTTCTAGTCTATTTAAAAGAATGTTGTGGTCAATGGTGTCACACGCAGCACTAAGATCGAGTAACACTAATAGAGAGATACAACCACGATCGGATGACAAGAGCAAATCATTTGTGACTCTAACGAGAGCGGTCTCAGTACTATGGTACGGTCTAAATCCGGACTGAAATTCCTCGCAGATATATCTTTTTAAAAAGGAACACAGTTGTGAAGATACTGCCTTTTCTAGTATCTTTGACAGAAAAGGTAGATTCAAGATCGGCCTGTAATTGACTAATTCTGTAGGATCAAGTTGCGTTTTTTTAACAAGCGGTTTAATCATAGCCAGCTTAAAGGTTTTTGGTACGTATCCTAGAGACAAAGAAGAATTAATAATATTAAGAAGAGGATCTATGACCTCTTTAAGCATCTCTTTCAGTAGCTTAGTCGGTATAGGGTCTAACATACATGTTGTCGATTTAGATGATTTAACAAGTTTAGTAAATTCTTCCTCTCCTATAGCAACGAATGAATCAAATTTTTCCTCAGGGAGACTACAATGCACTGCCTGATGCCATACTGTAGTAGATGGTTGCATAGTTATAATTTTGTCCCTGATATTATCAATCTTACAAGTGAAGAAGTTCATAAAGTCATTACTGTTGTGCTGCTTGGAAACTTCTGTGTTTGAAGCTTTCTTTTTCGTTAGTTTAGCCACTGTTTCAAATAAATACCTAGGATTATGTTTATTTTCTTCTAATAGGGTTGAAAAATAAGCAGATCTAGCAGCTTTTAAAGCCTCTCTGTATGCAATCAAGCTCTCATTCCATGAAATGCGAAATACCTCTAGTTTTGTTTTCTTCCAGTTGCGCTCCATTTTTCTGGCTGCTCTCTTAAGGGCCTGAGTGTGCTCGTTGTACCACGGCGTTGGACTATTTTCTTTAATCTTCTTTAAGCGCAAAGGAGCAACTGTGTCTAAAGTGCTGGAAAAGAGAGAGTTAAAAGTTTCTGTTGCAATATCAAGTTCTTCTAAGCTATCCGGGATGCTAAGATGATGAAACTGATCAGGAAGATTATTGATAAAGCAATCTTTAGTGGCAGAAGTGATAGGTCTAACATATTTGAAACACGGAGTCGGCTTTGCAGCCTTGGCTAAATGTAATTTACACGAGACTAGATAATGATCTGAGATGTCATCGCTCTGCTGCAGAATTTCAACGGCATCAACATCTATTCCATGTGATAATATTAGATCTAGAGTATGATTACGACGATGAGTAGGTCCTGACACGTGTTGTCTAACTCCAATTGAGTTTAAAATGTCTTTAAATGCCAAACCCAATGCATCTTTTTCATTATCGATGTGTATATTAAAATCACCAACAATTAGTACTTTATCTGCAGCCAATACTAACTCTGATAGAAAGTCCGCAAATTCTTTGATAAAGTCTGTATGGTGCCCTGGTGGCCTGTATACAGTAGCTAGCACAAATCTCAAACGTGATTTATAATTTATACTATGTATTTTTACATTAAGCACTAACACTTCAAAATAATTATATTTAAAACTTGATTTCTTAGTGGTTTTGAAAATATTACTATAAATTACAGCAACACCACCCCCCTTTGTGTTTAAGACGAGGTTCATGTTTATAACAGTAATCTTGCGGGGTGGACTCATTTAAAGTAAATGTAATCGTTTGGTTTTAGCCAGGTTTCTGTCAAACACAGCACATCTAGGTTATTATCTGAAATCTTATCATTAACAATGAGTGCTTTTGAAATAAGGGATCGAATATTCAGCAACCCAAGCTTTAGCATTTGCTCATCTGTATTATAGCTGTTTTTTATTTGTTGAACATCAATTAAATTTTTAACCTTAGATGGGTTTAAAAGTTTTTTGGATTTCCAAATTCGGGGAACAGACACAGTCTCTATATGATGATAGCTAGGTGAAAGAGGCTCTATGTGATGGGATTTATCTGACCTGGGTGACGCGAGGCCGCTAGCAGACTGTCGGTTTAGCCAGTCTGTCTGCTTCCTGACCTGGTGCCCAATTTGTCATGTTTGAGCTCTAAGACTATGAGCCATATTACTAGAGAGAAGAGCAGCACCATCCCAGGAGGGATGAATACCATCTCTTTTCAACAGGTCAGGTTTGCCCCAAAAACTTTTCCAATTGTCTATGAATTCTATATTATTACGCGGACACCACTTCGACAGCCAGCGATTCAGAGAACACAATCTACTAACTATCTCATCACTCCTGCGAACAGGAAGGGGGCCAGAGCAAATTACAGTGCTTGGCATCGTACTTGCGAGTTCACACACCTCTTTAATATTAATTTTGGTGATCTCCGACTGGCGGAGTCGAACATCATTAGTGCCGACATGAATATGATCTTAGAGAATTTACGATTAGCATTAGCCAGCACTTTTAAATTTGCTTTGATGTCAGGCGCTCTGGCTCCCGGCAAACGTGACTATGGTGGCTGGTGTCTCTATTTTCACGTTCCGTGCAATTACTAGGGCACAATCAACAGAACTCTCAGTGGGTGTTTCACTGAGCGGGGCAAATCGATTTGTTATGGTAATCGGAATGGAAGAGTGGTTTTTTGATCCGCGACTAGAGCGATCCCTCACTATCACCCATTTGCCTGGCTGCTCAGGCACTACTTCAACTGGAACCGCACCATGTAAAGAGTTCACGCTAGGCACATCCAAAATAGTATCTAAAGCTCTAGCACTCTTACTATCCTCAATTAAAGTTTGGATGCGTGTCTCTAGTTCTGAAATCTTCTCTGTCAGCCTAACTGACTCCTTGCATTTATCACATATAAATCCTACATTGCCAACAGAGAAGGCTATGCTAAACATGTGACATTAAGTGCAGGTGACAATAACAGGACAAGACATTACTCACCGTGTTTGTTGACTGATTCTTACTCACCTGAGCTTTTTTTATTAACTCAAAGGCGCGGGCGCGCGAGAGAAAAATAAATAAATAAAAATGCGGGTGGCGCGTTAACAGGCTAGCGAATTACTAGCGTGTTGTGCTAGTAGTAACGGAAGCTAGCGATGTCAGGTTAATCTGAGATTTTGGGTAAGCAGTAAGCTGTATTTAGTATAAACAACTACAAATTGTAGTAAATGATGGTTCAAAACAAAGAAATATGAGGCTAAGACGGAGCTTACAGCACCGAAGCAAACAAACTCACAGCAGGCAGACAGGCTACAGGATCCCTGCGTAATGTCGCTGTGTTCGTCAGTAACAACAACACTCACCAGCCACTTAATGGATTTGTGTTTAAAATCAAGGAATCTCACCACATTATTAATGTTGTTTCTGTAGACACCCTCCAGTCGTCTGGAACAGGTGCTTCTGTACGCATTATAAGTGCCTGTTGGATTAATTATTGTTATGGTCAGGCACACTGGCCACAACATAAAATGACCGCAAAGTCAGTTGGACTCGTTTATCTAGGGGGTTTATTAAACAATTGAGTAAATTACAAACAAAACAGAAAATGGGAGATTAACTACAACAGAATAAAAACAATGCAGGAAGATCAATAACAGGCGTGGTAGCTGGAGCTTAAGTCTTTTCCCTCTGCACGGAGTGCCTGAGATTTTAAAGGGTGTCTCTCCGCCTACTCGTTACAGATCACACCTGCACACAATAACAAATGAAAACATACTGCAGAGCAGCCAAACATTAGAGGAGGAAACAGAGCCACCACAGGTAGTGGAGGGACGTAACAATTATTGACATATATTGACAATTAATTATTGACAAATAAGTCAGCAGGGGATGCTGCAAAAAAAAAATTTAATCTACATGTCAAAAATTAAGAACTCAAATAAAAACATTTTTAATGGTCATTCCTGTTGTTGCCTTGTTTTAAGCTGCCTGGCTGTTGTACACACACCTCCACAGGTTCTGATTGGACTGGGAGGTGAAAATCCAGACTTGTTTGAGCCGAGAGACTCAGTTTCTGTCTGTATTTGACCATGTCACATGGAGGCATAACATCGCTTATTTCCAAACTGTCGTTGATCTTCTTCAGCATTTCAAACCTCTCCTTACCCTTCACCTGCACAATATACATCTCCCCTGAGGCTCAGCTTGGCCTTCTTGCTGTCCTCCAGTCGAGACGTAGATGAAGACTAAGATGGAAAAAGATTACAGTTTCTGCATCAGACATGAAGATCACATTGGTGCTGAAAGGTCTTTTGCTGTAGCACATCAATAGGAAATCAGTTTAAAGGCCAGCTTATCTTATTTTATTTTTTTAAGATTAAAATAAAAATCTGCGTGGTTGCGCTGTCTCTCTCTCCGCAGGGCCTGGGCTGTCTGTATCCAGAAGGCCAGAGCATCTCCCTGATCTCCTCCTTGTGGTTAAAATGGCATCTCTTTAAAATTGTCCACCAATTTTACCAATGAACCAATGTAGCAACCACACAAATACATAAATGGTGCATAACACAAAATGGCAATTATTACAAACTAAAAAAGATGGCAATTATTACAAACTAAAAAAGAAAACATGTCGTACATGTCTGAAGTGCATGTCACACCTGGCAGAAGTCTGTCCAACTGCTGCAGTCTAAGCCTACCCTGGGAGACGTCCGTGTGCTCGTCTTCACTTTTCGTCTCCAAGCTGCTCATCTTCATCCTCACTTGTGCCAGACACAGATAAAACTTACACAAACAATATAACAGCAGAAGAGGCTGATGATACACAGATGGAATTGTAGCATTTTTGATGACTCGCCTGGTCCACTGTTGACATGGTGGTGCAGGACGGGTCAGTGCTCTCTACTGAGACCAGTAGCGTGTTCACTACATGGACACATACATGCTTTGTCCAAAATCATACCTGCTTTCCCTGGGCGAACGGCTTTACTGGATCATAAGAATTAGTTTACCCTTTTAGCATCTCAAAACGCCCTTTCCCACAGACCTGTACAAAGTAGATCTCATCATAATGAGCCAGTGAGTTTAAAAATAAATAAAATAATTAGAGATTGTAGATTTGCCTTGCACAACATTAGGAGGATCAGGCCCTTCCTATCAGAACATGCTACACAACTCCTTGTCCAAGCGCTAGTTTTATCCAGACTGGACTATTGTAACGCTCTCCTGGCTGGTCTTCCAGCTTGCACAGTCAAACCTCTGCAACTGATCCAGAATGCCGCAGCTAGAGTGGTCTTTAACGAGCCAAAAAGAGCACGTAACTCCTCTCCTCACAAAATTGCACTGGTTGCCAGTTGCCGCTCGAATCAAATTCAAGTCATTGACGTTTGCCTACAGAACATCCACTGGTTCTGCTCCCTTTTACTTTAACTCTTTACTTCAGACTTACGTGCCATCCAGGAACTTGCGCTCTGCATGCGAACGACGTCTTGTGGTGCCATCTCAAGGAGGCACAAAATCTCTTTCTCAGACCTTCACCATGATTGTTCCCTGCTGGTGGAATGATCTGCCTAACTCAACCAGAGCTGCTGAGTCCTTAGTCCTTAACTTTAAAGAAACGGCTGAAGACGCTTCTTTTTCGACAGCACTTGATCCAGTAATACTAACACTCTCTACTATTCTATTCTCTATTCTATTCTGCTAAAAAAAAAAAAAAAAAAAAAAAAACTGCGTTATATTAAACTGAGAACGAAGGGTCATAGCACTTGCATATTGTGTCCTACTGTTAGTCTAACTGCTTCTATTGTTCTCATTTGTAAGTCGCTTTGGATAAAAGCGTCTGCTAAATGAATAAATGTAAATGTAATAAGTCGTACCTGCTTTCCGTCTAAAATGCCTGTACAAAAACGTTTGCATTTTTACAAGCGTCTTCACAAGCTTAAGATCATATATACACATTATATATGCACCTCTCTCTGGGCTGTGGCTCTGACCTGATTATCACGACTGCACTGAGAAGCCAGCAATTACAAAAACCTCATCCACCAAACACATGGGGGTTTTCGTACTTGCCTTAAGCGCCTGGTTCGACACGCTTCAGCCACTGGATCACGGGCTTCACGTCGCCGTGTTCGTCAGTAACGTTAACCTGCACCAGCCGCTTCTGTGTCATCTATGTTATTCCTGTAGACTCCCTCTAATTGTCAGCAGTAAAAAAACAACAATGAAAACTATAAAACACTAAAATAAAATGCATGCATAGAATGTGTATTGGTCAAAAGTCTTGTTTGCTGGTACATTATACAGCATGTCTGTCCTCTGGAGACTCACAGAATTTCTACTTAAACATTAACAATTTCTTAAAAGGAAGAATACGGTAAATATTGTGTTTTCATACAAAAGGTAATTTCAGAGTATGTTTCTTAGAAACAGTTGTTTTGTTTAATACTCTATGAAACCCCAGACAAAAAGAGGGAGATGTCCCATGAACCAGTTACGATCTGTGATTGAGCATACGTCAGTACCTACGTATGCGTACGACAATGGCGGGAGTAAACATTGAGCAGATTCACATGTGTGAGGTTACATCATGTTGGAATAAAGTCGAGTTAAAGAAAATCTACTGGCTCCTCATAAATATATATTATACTTAGATAGCAACACTTCACAACACCATTGGTAGCATTATAAGGAAGTTTATAACTTCTGGCCATGGAAGAAAGGCCAAAATTTCATCAAGGGCTCGTACCAACTTTGTCAGCACTTACCGAAAACATTTGTTAGAAGTTATGAAAGCTAAAGGATGCTCCACAAAGTACTGAAGCTGAGTTGAATAATACTGCACATGTTAAAAGTTAAATGTTTCATTTTAACTTCAAAGTTAAGTCAACTTCTGTTGTCAAAATAAATATTTTTTGTTGTTTAATGAGGTTTTTTGTCATTTATTGTCATCATCATTCATCGACATCACTATAATGTCTTTTGAGGTGAGCGGGTTGAATATTTCTGATTGCAACTGTAATATAATATATATATATATATATATATATATATATATATATATATATATATATATATATATATATATATATATATATATATATATATATATATATATATGAGGAGCTCTTTTCCAAAACGCTATAAATCCATTTAAATAGTTTTCAGGAAAATTAAATTTTTTACCTAGACCCACACATTTTGTGAATATTCAATTTATCCTGTTAAAAATGTTTTTTTTTTTGGCTCAGTCTTAACATGTTGAACAATGATTATTAAACCAAACAAAAAAATTGTTGATAAATTCAAAGGTTTTTTTTTTTTTTCAAAATGCTATAAATCCATAAAAAAAATTCAAAACGCTATAAAACCCAAACATTTTCTTCCAAAAATGTATGGTTTGTCTTTAAAAATAAAAATAAAAAAGGCAAGTCAATCAGTAATAAATACATTGACATTCAGTAAAGTGTCGAACCATTGTCCACTTTACATAAAACAAATCACGACATGACCTTGTGTGAGTGAGTGGCGTTCACACCAAATGCGAATTGAGCGTCTGGCGCAAGTGATTTTCATGTTAAGTCAATGTAAAGACGCGTATACGCACATCTGGAGGTCCTGCGGCGCGAATGAGGCGAATTGAGCGTCTGGCGCAAGTGATTTGAGGGTGAGAAAGCGAGCTCTGATTACTCCAGAGGATGTATCGCGTTTAGGCTAAAAATAGATTTGGCGCTTATCGCGGGTTGGAAAGGAACAGCATCTAGTAGTACATTTTAAACAAGGAAATGTAGCGATTTGGCATGAAATGTTGACGGAGCAGTGAATATAAACTCATTTTTTAAATGTCGTTTATCGCGTTTTGTAAAATAGCTCTTCATTTTATATATATATATATATATATATATATATATATATATATATATATATATATATATATATATATATATATATAACATAATATAATATAATATAAAGTAAAGCAAGAAGAAATTTTTTTTTTTTTACTTTTTTTTTTTAAAGAATTTAGTCCGGCGTAAAATATTTTCTAAATATAAACTATTTAAGAAAATGTCATAGAGCTGTAAGTAACTATGTTGTACCTAAAAACCTATTAAAACAGCATGCACTTACTTTGTGTTATTACTTTGTTTGATTCCACATCATAGATGGAGGGAAAGTTGCACTAAAACAAAGTATCAATTTAGTTCTCAAACAGAAAGTCTATCACTTAAATTCTTAATTTCATTTATTTCTATAAACACTGAATGTTGACAGCTCTCACCGAAAAGTCTTCACCTAAACACCTAAATGTGTTGCAGTGTCGTCTGCTATCTGAACAAGATGAATAAATCTAGTGGAGTAATAAAACCATCATTTGGAAACTTTGTGTATTTATTATAATCGGCGCTTTTCAACCCTCTTTTCTTAGTGATTTGGTCTTTTGAACACGTGTGATTCCTGTATAAAGATGATGTTTTAAAGTTAGTCCATATGCTTCACAAGGGTGTGGAACTTTGCATCTCTATGGTGTGGCAAAATATGTTGCTGTGTAAAAATACACCCAAAGATTAAAGCACAACTATTTACACACATACTAAGTAGGAGAATATCTAACTGTATATTGTAGATTGTGAACACTCCATTATCTGTTTATTTGGGGTCAGAGAACATCCTTAGCTCATACATCTCTTTAATTTTGTGCTGGATGTTGAAGTGTTAGTTAAAAGATAAAGGTATTAGTTAATAACAAACAAACAAAAACTTTAAATCAACATGAAGCCATTGTTACAGCAGCTCCTATAGCTGCCGACGGCTTGGTTAAACAACGCACTTTTTGCGCACATCAACAGTCTTGTAGTCCATTTCTTCTTTTCTGTTTCTTTATTTATCAAATGCAAACATTAAACATACTTGAGAGACGGTAAACATCCAACTTTGTGTGTGGTAAAAACTGTATGCGTTCCCCCACCAAGCCCAACTACCTCTACGTGTAAAACACCAGTTTAAAAACACTCTGTGCACATACTGCCCCCACCTGGTGACAGCCCGAAATACATATACATTGATACTGGCTCCAACAGCCATAATATTAATAAATAAAATATGGTAGAATTACAATTACAGTACAATGACTTCCATAATATTTTATTTTAGTAAAGCTATGCCTGGATCAGCCAACACAAAGTTTTGCGTTGTGAGTGAGACCTCGCCAATATTACACCAATATTAGCTTTCTCAAACATTGCATGGTTGCACTATGCCTGAAACCTACTAATCAACATGCATTTCTGTAGGACTGTCAAAAATCATCTGTTATCATGATTTAGTTGTATTTTAAAACACTGCTTTTCTTAAAAAAGTAAATTTATAAAACAAAAACAACAAGTTTATGGTCTTGTCAGAACACAACAGGTATGAAGATATGTTTGGTTTTTAACTTTTTTATTCTAACTTAAAAGCTAGATTATCCTTTGAAAAGTGTAATACAGTATTTGATTTTGGGGGAAAATCTGGAAAACTACCTTACACGCGCAGTGTTTTCGCCAACTGACCTATGAAGGCCTCTCACGTGTAGATTCACTCGGTTGAAAAATTATATTTTGTAATTTAAACATCTGTAATTAAAGGTACAGTAGTTTTTTTAATGTATTTTATTAGCTAAAATCATTGTCTTTATTCATAAATATGTCCTCATTGGTGTAAAATGACCTCTGCCAATGATCTGACTTATCCTCGTAAGCGAAGAATTTCTTATCTTTATTTACATGGGACGGGTAAGTTCATGGAGGCTTCCATGTCGTTCCGCCATCTTGGAAAACTATAATGGCAGAGAGGGACAAAAAGCACTAGCCTACCTCGACACATTTCATCAACGAGTGTTCGTTCAGACCCGGCTGACTGAAACCAGCTGAAGCGGACAAGGACAAAATCTATCTGGACCTCTAACCAGTTTAAAGCTCTTCTTCGTGATAAGCATCAAGTCTATGAGAGGACCCAGGCCTGGTCCTCTAGCTGTATTTCTGAATTCCCTAACGTTGCGACCATTTCTGTGATCAAACATTTGAGAATTTCTAACTTTATTTCTTCCCCTTTGTCTAGGAGTGAAATCTGTCTCGCTCGCACGGAAACGTGCATTTGGAGGAAAATGATGACTGTTTGTCCTCTTCAGAGCTGGAGAGTCTGAATCTGTAACGTGGAGCGCCTTCTGTGTCTCACACAGCCTCTAAAGACATCCATCCTAACAGTATCTCCTGAAATCCCAAAAATAAATCAGATGAATAAATGTAGACAATCAAAATAAAATGGAGAACAAGCCTAGTATCGCGACGTTTCGGTGTTATACCTCCTTCAGGCAGGCTTGTAAATATTTAAATGTAAACAAAAAAGATAAATAAAGGAAAATACATATATTTATATAATAAGAATATATTTTATAATATATACAATATATTTTTCTAATGAATCTGTCTTAAATGGTGTTCTTTTTGAAATTCGATATTACAGAGCGATCGTCGTGTCTGCACACTCAACAAGTGAAGTGTGAGTGAGTGAGCGCGCGCATTGCGCGCCCCCTTAAATAGACTGCCGTTGGAAAAAACTTTTTTTTTTTTTTTTTTTTGAAAAACGGCTAAACTAAGTTTTAAACAGTCAAAACAAAAATCCAAGTCGGCGAATTGTTAGTAAATAAGTGAAAGGACAGATGTATAAAAGGATTTTTGTGAAAAAGTTCAAATTAAAGAGTTACACGATGTTTTAGTGTAATTAGGTCACTCTCTCCTCCGCACATGGTCGAGCAAGAGTGTAGAGACAATGAAATAACAGAGTCCACGAGGGAAAATGGCGATATAAAATCGAATTCTTGTTACAATTGCATGGGAATGGTGTGTACATGTAGCCAGGGTTGTGCCTAATCATGCTGATGTGAAAATATTTTTGTATCTGTGTTGTGCATGTTGTTATTAATGTTTAAAGTACTCGACTCATGGCGACGACATCGGATGACGTCACGGCCATCGTTCGTCGTGTGGAATGAGGTTTTCCTCGTCATGAGGGAAAATGTTTATTTTAGATCAAAATATCGAGTTTTAATGCCTCAAATCATGCTATACATATCCTTAACATCTCAATCAACTAATATTCGGGTAAGATGGATCATATTTTTAATTCTGGATGTTGTTTTTAATTTTTAATGTGTTCCTCAGAAGGAAAATAATTAATTTAAAACCAGCCAAATGAATTTTCATGCCAAAAACGGCTTATGTGTAGTCAATGTTGTATTTAACTGATATTCAGATGGGATGAGTTATATTTTTAACTTTAAATGTGTTTTTTGATTGTTCAAAGATCTCTGATGGGGACGATATCGTATGACGTCATAACAATCGTTCGTCGTGTGAAAGTTCGTCGTATTTAAAGTTAAAAATAATTAAATATATATATAATATTTTTTATTATTATAATAACAACTTTATTTAATGATATAAGTAAAAATATAATAAATATGTAATATAGAATACATATTTATCTATACTCTCTATAGCTATTTTTTTCTTGCCAACTACGTGCTATAGCCTATATTATGTTCATTAAATGGCTTTCCTGAGGTAAATGTGACATAATTGTTCTCCAGCTATGTTATTGACCTCTTCACGCTGATGAAAAACACTGATTGATCGATATCATGTATGAGGAATATACATTTCGGTAAGTTGTACTGTATCTTTCAACAGTGTTCGTGTTTTTTTACTATTAGCTAGTAGAGATGATCGGGTCACATGCCGCTAGGGATCTGTCACGTAACATTTACAAGCGCCAAAACCAGGGCCGGATATAGGCATGGGCAAGGAGGGGCAATGCCCCCCCAAATGTGATGGCATGCAAAGATCCCAAATTTTAAAAATATTTCAAGAAAAATGGTCAGAGTGAGCGCTCTCTGCTCTCTATCCCTCATTCAAAGTAGCTACTGATTGGTAGATGCATAGGGAGGGCGTGGTCAGTCGCTTCACCGGCTTGTGGTGAACCTGCTGAGCTTCACGTCTCAGTCAGTCACTGCAGAGCGGAGCACGCAAGACACACTGTCGTCAGCTGAGCTCAGCCCGTTTTGAGTTTCCTTCGCCGTCAGTCACTGAAATTATTTGGTTACTCTTTCTGTAAGCGTGTTCTCATTCCCTCCATATCTCTCTATCGCTTTCTCTTGTAATTTGCACCGAGTGACGAGTCGAGGATGCGCCGATTTCTGGTTGCTAAAGCTAGCACTGGCAGCAGCAACGAGGCTGCTAGGGCATTAGCTGCAGCAGAGACCGAATCACCCGGCTCGTCGGGTGATACTGCTCCTCGACTCGCTACAATTTCTTCTAACCCCCGTGCCCAGTCCAGTACCAGTACACCTAGTTCTAGTTGCACAAGACCCACAGCCCCCGTCGTTCCCAGCCCATCCGTGGCTGTTGCGGATGAATACAACATAGGCTTAAACACTGAAGCACCGTCACAACCCATAGCTCTGGTTTTCCCCAAACGTAATTTTGGCAAGAGCTCCCGCTCATTCTGCCCAGGTTGGTATCGTGGGAGACCATGGCTCGAATATTCAGCAAAGCTTGATGCGTGCTTTTGTTTCCCGTGTCAGAAATTTGGGGGGAACAATGATAGGGATTTGGTTTTCACAAAACAAGGATTTACTAATTGGAAAACTGCATTGGAAAAGGACAAGGGACTCTCAAAGCACGCATCAAGTCAATGCCACATAAAAAATGCAAAAGCCTGGTCTGAAATGTCCCAAAGAGAGGCCACAGGGGAGACCATTTGTAATTTAATAGGGCCCACACAAATGGAAAAAATAGGTATTATATTAAAACAATTGGAGAAGTAGTTCAGTTCCTAGCAGTAAATGAACTTCCACTTCGTGGCAGTGTGGAAAGTTCAAATGATGATGATTTCTCTGCAGGACTGTTCTTAAAAATGGTTGACTACACACTGGCAAAGGACCCCAAATTTAATGAAATTAACAAACACATCCCACCAAATGCAAAATACACCTCTCACAACATACAAAATGAAATTATTGAAACACTGGCCAAAATGGTATTAAATCAAATAAAAGGTAATTATGACAAAGCAGATTATGCTGGGTTTTGCATCAAAAGTGACGGAACGAGGGACAGATGTAATGTGGAGAATCTGTCAATCATGGTTAGATTTGTCTGTAAAGGCATTCCAGAGGAACACCCGATTGGCCTGCTTGACCTCAGTCAGTTAAATGCTGAATTTATTACCACACAAATTCTTGAGCATCTTTCTGACTCAGGCTATAGTGCAGCTGAAATTATCAGTCAGTGCTATGATGGAGCTTCTGTCATGAGTGGGGTCAGGGGTGGGGTTCAGGCCTTATTGCAAAAGAAGGTAGGGAAGGATATTCCTTATATCCACTGCTATAACCACCAGCTGCACTTGGCCGTGGTCCATGCAATGCAAGGAGAGCCGTGTGCAAAAATCTTTTTTGATCTATCAGGATCGGTACTCTTTTTTTCACCATCATTATGTGTCACAGAACTATAATGTTCCCTCCCTTAAACGACTGTTGGAGATCAGGTGGACAAGCCACCATGATGTGACCAAGTGTCTTGTGGAGAATCAGGATGCTATTCTGAGTATCCTGTCAGAGGTTACAGAGGACAGAGCCGCTGCTGTTGATATCTGTACAGAGGCATCAGGGCTGTTGATGATGTTAAAGGGGGGGTGAAATGCTTATTTTCACTCAATCTCCTGTTAATCTTGAGTACCTATAGAGTAGTATTGCATCCTTCATATCTCCAAAACGTCTTTAGTTTTATTATATTTAGAGGTGAAAGATTGGCTGTACCGAGTCTTTCCGGAAAAAAACGAGCGGCTGGGGGCGGGCCGTGTGGGCGGTGTGCTATAGCTGTGCTAACTGATCTAACAACAACACAGAGAGACATTTGAAGTAGTTTACTCACCGTGACTGCTCGATCCTTAAGCATTAGACGATCTGCAAATAAGTCGATCTGGGCTTTGTTTATAAAACAATCATCGTCGAAATGCAGGGAACAAAGAGTCGTGCACAACCTCCGTTGATGCTCTGAAAAAACAATCTCCATCCACTGCTCCCTTAACGCTGGGTTCTTTGGGAATCTGTGCAGGGTTGTCTTGCCCTGCCAACCAAAAACCCACTTCTTTGGTGACATTGACTTCCCTAAAAGCCGAGCATAGCGCGGTGTGTTCGGTTCTGAGGGTGTTCGGTTCTGATTCGGGAGTTTAGATAAAAGCCCGCCCGCACTTACAATTGATTGTTTGGGTCCTTACATGCGCTTCGTGAGGCACACTAGCACACACACGCAAGGTCTCTCGCTCCCTCTCTCTACACGTTCTTCCCCCGGTAGACGTAGAATCCACAGCTAGATCAATGAGAAGCCCTATTACAACGACCATCATTTGAAGTGTCACACAGTCTGAAATTATCGTACATTATAGGATTTTTTCCATTATTGATCGTACATCGTACAGAGGTCAAAATTATCGTACAAATACGATAATTATCGTACATCTGGCAACACTGATGTGACCTCACTTGTGATTGGAATATCATCTGCATCATGCGAGAGCTCTTTCTCCACTTTGTCTCGTGTTCTTACCCCCTTCCGCCGCACTATGCTGCATGAGAGAAAAAGAAATTTACAGGGCTCTCAAGTGTCACGCATTGAGCGTGACAGTCACTCATTTCGGTCTATTGTCACGCACTCCCGCCACACATTGTATTTTCTCACGCAGAAAAAAATATTTATAATATATTTAATATGCCGCAGCGCCCAACATTTCTCTGGCCGCGCCGCTCTCGCTATGGAACCGGCAGGATTCAAGCGCATCTTCCCTGGAGTTCTTATTCGAGACTGCCACTTATCAGCCAATCAAAAAAAGAAAAGGGCTACACAATAGCCAATCAGAAAATAGCACTATTGTATCTGGGTAAGATTTAGCGCAACAACCAATGAAAAAAGCATATCCTGGAATTGTTCACTTGATTCTGCTACAGCGTCGTCTTCCGAAGTTTTGTTCACCCATAGAGGAAACCACTCCGAGCATCACTTTGAGCACAGAGTAAGTCATGATCTCCTGTTTTAATGTTACAACAAATTCACAACTTGTTTGACACAAACAGTGACAACTTGACTGCTGTTAGAGAATGTTTCCCAGATAATTAGCATCAGTTTTTCGTGAGTGTCTGTAACTTAGCCAACAGTTTTACAGCCTGTTCATTGACAACACCTGCTCAGAACAAGTAGTCTAGGCCTAGTCATATTTTCGTTATCACACGATGACTGACATATTGTCACATTATAAACATCTCTCTCTCTCCAAATAGGCTTAATAATTTTATTAGCACTAAATAAATTAAAGTGTATTGCATAGTCGATGTTATAGGTCACTTTTCAAATCATGTCATATTTTATAATTATATCCTGGCCATGGATGCATTAATCATTGCATCTGTCTTTCAAAGATGTCAGGTAAAAAGCAATTAAGCATCCTCTCATTCACCCTGAGAGGAGAGTCCCCTATAAAGGCCAGGTTAGAGGATGCTGGCCCAGAGAAGGTGGCGAAAAGGGTAGATCCATTAGAGGAGGAGACAGAGGAAGAGACAGTGCAGGTGGAAGGCAACAAACAAACATTTACAATAAACAACACCAGTCATAATCTCTCTCTCTCTCTATCTCACACACACACACACACACACACACACACACACACACGGGAATTGAATAAATACTTTGTATTTGAGCAATTATTAATAACAACAAAAACACTAATAATAATATTATTAATGAAACACCCCCACTCCCGTGACCCGTCCAAAAAATATATATAAAAAAAAAAAAAAAAAAAAGATAAATGCAGCCTCAACAGGGCACAAGCCAGTGTCCTATTTGTGCCGGTCCCAAGCCCGGGTAAATGCAGAGGGTAGTGTCAGGAAGGGCATCCAACATAAAACCTATAAGACAAATCAAATGGATCAAAGGAGCTGATAGATTAGAGCTGGGCGATATAGGATTTTTTCATTTCACAATATATTTTTTCATTTCTGGCCATATCGATATATATCACAATATAAATCAAATCACTATATTTGTCAAATTTAAATGTTCCGTTGCTCATAAGTGAGATGTGAAATCATCAGCAGCTTGTTTGGATTGAAATATTTCTTTCCTGTCATAGATTAAACATGACAGACGTACTGAAGGAACATGACAACTTTCAGAGCTTTATTCTGAGTGCTGAGAGATTGTTGAGAAGGAGCGACAAAGTGTGGTCGACACTTGTAATTTCATTTCCCTTCATTTATTGCCTCACAGCACAACTTTTTCAGATAACTAAAAAAAAAGTTACACATTACAAACTAAACAAAAAGTGAAGGTTTTCAAGTTTCAAAAGATAATATTGTCAATATGAAATGAATTAGCTAGGAACTAACAACAAATTATCAGAATAATTGTTTTTTTAAAACAAAAAATCAAACAGAATATAGATACATTTTTGTTTAAATCCTTGGTGCAAATTAGAGCAGCTTTCAAAGACAACATAAACTAAATGAAATGCTAAGCTATTAGCAGTGTCAAGCCAGATGTTAATTATTTTGTTTAGAATCAGACCAGAATCAGGTGGGTGTGTGGGTGTGTGTGTGTGTGGGGGGTGTGGGGGGTGTGTGGGGGGTGGGGGGGGTGGGGGGGGGGATTTTTGACTGCTAGGTTATATTCTGTGTGTGAAGGCTTATTTTATTTTAATGTTTAAATCTCTTTGTTTTTTCCCCTCTTATGGTATAACGCTGGAGTTCTCGGTAAATTTTTCATCAGACGGAACATTAATGTTCTCCGCTGCCCGGTCGGCTCCTGCAGCCCAGACATCCACATGTGTACCGCTTGCTAATTCACAAGTGCTGTAGGTAACAGTGGGAAGTCTGGGAACATGGCTCTGTTCCCACAATGATTGGTTCGGCACAGCGCGACTAAATTCTGATTGGCTATTCTTATGTCTATTTTAAAAAAATTGGACAAATGAGTTCTATGCAATAGTCTCATATTTCTATCGAGAAAATGTTATTTCGCGATAGATATCGTTAGCATTTTATCGCCTAGCCCTAAGATAGATATATGAATAGATGAACTGATATGATGATAGTATAGTTAGTATAGATTTCTATGCATTTTAGGGGTTTGGGGGGATTTGACACCCCAAAAATGACTTGCCCCCCCTGATATTCTACCTGCACCCCCTAGTGGGGCTGGCTGAATCCGGCCCTGGCCAAAACGGTATTGTTTGAATGTCATAATAAAATTGACAGAATCTGAGAGCTGAGATTTTTTTATATCATAAATAATCTGGCTCTGTCTAGTCTGTCAGACTCCGTGTCCTCTTTGCTTCGCGATTTTTCTGTGCGTGAGAAAATAGATGTGTGGCGTGAGAGCGTGTGAAAAGTGTCAATTGCGTGAGTCTCACGGTGAATGCGTGAGAGTTGGCAGCTCTGAGTAGGATCCCACCGTTATATTAGGTCTTATTGATTTGTTTAGGTTAACTGCTGTCAGATTGTGTTCCAAGGACACGATTCCTATTGTGAATCAACAACACTCAATAACAGTTTATGCGATGTGTTAATCATAAAATTTCATCCCTAACAATTTGACAAGAGCTAGTTGAGAAGTAGGCAACTAGCCCACTTGCATGCGAGACTCCGTGGCTGAGCAGGTTGCAGCCGCTTCCTTATTTTTGAGTTGCCAGGTTTTATGACAAAAAAAGTTTAAATTGAAAGTAAGTGATTGTTTGTGTAGGGTGTATTTCATACACAATCTGACAACCTGGGAAATGTCAGTCTAACAGAAAAAAAGTATGGATCAGTGATTTTAAAATTAAGTTTGATGGTCATGCAAATTAGGCTACAGGAGTTTTCCGGAATAAATAACAGGAGGGCACTGGGAGATGACCTTGAAAATTTATTTTTTACTTTGTTTTTTCAAAAGCAGTATCAAAACATTTATTTTAAAGGGGGGTGAAATGCTATTTCATGCATACTGAGTTTTTTACACTGTTAAAGAGTTGGATTCCCATGCTAAACATGGACAAAGTTTCAAAAATTAAATTGTATGTTTGAAGGAGTATTTCTGTGCCAAAAATGCTCCTTCCGGTTTGTCACAAGTTTCGGAAAGTTTTTTTCGAGTATGGGCATGTGTGACGTCAGATGTAACGGAATTTCCTTATACGGGTCCTAAGGGCACTTGTCCAGTAAGATCGCGGGCGCGCGCGCGCAACCGTAGACCAGAGCAAGAGAGTGAAAGCAGTACGCCCATCAAAGCGCTCTGCTCGGCTTTAGGGAAGTCAGTGTCACCAAAGAAGTGGGTTTTTGGTTGCCAGGGCAAGACAACCCTGCACAGATTCCCAAAGAACCCAGCGTTAAGGGACCAGTGGATGGAGTTTTTTTTTCCAGAGCATCAACGGAGGTTGTGCAAGACTGTTTGTTCCCTGCATTTCGACGATGATTGTTTTATAAACAAAGCCCAGATCGACGGATTTGCAGATCGTCTAATGCTTAAGGATCGAGCAGTCACAATGATAAAGGTTTGCGGTCGTGCGTTGGAACCGGGCGGTGAGTAAAACTGCTTCAAATGTCTGTGTGTTGTTAGCTTGGCGCGTTAGCACAGCTTTAGCTCCGCCCACACGGCCCGCCTTCAGCCTCTCGGTTTTTTCCGGAAAGACTCGGTACAGCTTATCATTTTTTTATAAATATAATAAAACTAAAGACTTTTTGGAGATATGAAGGATGCAATACTACTCTATAGGTACTCAAGATTAACAGGAGATTGAGTGAAAATGAGCATTTCACCCCCCCTTTAACACTCCACAAATCACACATAGAAAACTACAACAAAAATAAGAAATTCCCTCCAAAATAGTTAGTCAGTTTAAAAGAAAAATCAGTCCAATCAATTATTTCACTTAAGATGCTTGCTCGCCCCGCCTTTGCCGACCCCATTCCTGTCCCTGCTCAGCCGCAGCCAGTTTCTCACGGTCATCTCTACGTCAGCCTCGGTGGACTTTTGTTGGGCAGGATTTCTTAACACAGCACCTAAACAAAACAACAAAAATAAAGCAACAGGGGGAAAAAATAAGACAGTAGCACAAAAGCCTATATCTTCGTTTGATTGTTTCTATAAAGACAATTCAGAAAAGTCAGAGCATTTTACAAGAAAAAAACTTAAAAGACATTTGGTTGAGAATAGAGTGAGGACAGTATATAAATATTGAGAACAATTGATATAAATACAGACACCACATATGGGTTGAATAGTGACAGAATGTTGCTTCAACACATTGTAGGACTTACTCAGGAGTACCTGATGAATAGGCCGTGATTTAAGGCCTGTCTTCTGACCCCTACCGCACCAGTTAAGCTGGGTTGTGCATGCGTCTGATATATGCGGGCTCTTCTCCAGCAGCACGAGCGTTCTCCACATATAAAAATGAATAATTTTAATTTAAAACATAAATAGTAGCCTAATTTCCTTTTACCTAACAGACTTGCATTAACTTGCACATGTGTGAGTAAATATTTATTTTAGTTTAATAGGCGAACACATGTTTCTTCATGCCAGTTTTGTTATGAACACCATAATTAGGACTATTATAACGATAACATAGAGAGAAACAATTGTCCTGGAGCTTAATGACTGTTTTTCCACACTTTGACATTTGAGGATAAAAATGCACAGCAATTAAGGAAAATATTTGGTTATTTACACTGTGTTCTGCAATTATCTAATGGTGGGGTATGTGATGCTATCCTGTATTCCATGCAGTCGGGCCATCTTGTGCTCCCGTAGTGGACAATGTGATGGTGAGATAGCGCTGATTAAATATTTAACATGGATTTTGATTTAAGATTGGATTTTACAAGATGTAAATGAAACAATTATCACTCAGTACAAGCACAAATAACACTGCTGGATTTCATCGTCATGATAACGTGGATCTAACGTTGATATGGAGTGAAATTAAATGTGTGTGTGGCATCAATACTTATTATCGTTCTTGTCACATTTACTTTCTTCAATCTGATTTCAGTTCACTACCTCACCATCTGTGTCGCCAATTCCCCTTAATTGTCTCCAGAATGTGCGTACACATGGGTCAGAGTTTACTTACAGGTGCGCACATTCTCAAGTTTTTTTTTTATAGATCACAACCTTTGCGTGGGAAGTGGCGTACGCATGTTTTCAGCCCCGTTTTGTGCGTACGCACGCTTTATAAATGAGGCCCCAGCTTATTTAATGTGGTTATCTGTGTTTAGAGGGAAATACAATGAAAATCTAAAGCATTTAGAATTAAATTGTTTAGAAACCAAGTATTTGCATTTCTTTTGAGTTTTTGTAAATAATGATCTCATTTTTTGTTCTAAAATTTCTGAGTTGCCTTCTTAAATCTAGTTAACAGACTTATTTTTCCTGTAAATCACATAAAACTGATAGAAATGTTTTAAAAATATAATTTACTAAAGCATACTGTATCTGTGATTCATATTTCAGCCACAGAAATAAGATATTTTATTTTAAATTTAATACAGTGATTGCTTTTATTGGTCGCACCACATGATAAGTGGTCGCTCCAAATGACACGAAGACCTTATATAGTTAAAAATCTATTTAAAGAGATCAATGACCAATACATTTTATACAAAAAATAGATTTAAACCAGATTTTATACAAATTTCACAGAATTTTCCTGTACATAAACATTTAATAAACTTTTTTTTTATAAAACTCACAACACAAACACAACTGCACCATTTAATTTAACTTGACTTAGAATTTCTTTCTAACAAATAATAATGTTATAGATATAAATTATTTCATAAAAGTATTGTATACAGTTAACATTTGGGGTCAATAGTTTTTTTTAAGTTATTAATACTTTTATTAATCAAGGACACATTCAGTGTCACATTCAGGCGCAGGCTATAATGTTACAAATATTCTATTTCAAATAAATGCTGTTCTTTTAAACTTTCTATTCATCAAATAATCCTGACATATAAAATGTATCACAGTTTCCACAAAAATATGAAGATTGATAATAATCAGAAATGTTTCTTGAGCAGCAAATCATTAGTGACTCTGGATCACAAAACCAGTCACCAGTCGCACAGGATATTTGTGGCAATAGCCAACAATACATTGTATGGGTCAAAATTATCAATTTTTTCTTTTATTCCAAAAATCATTAGGATATTAAATAAAGATGTTTTATATTTTGTAAATGTCCTACCATAAATTTGTAAACATTTATTTTTGTGAGTGAATATAGCAATATCGCAAACATAAATGGACAACTTAAAGGCGATTTTCTCAATGTTTCGATTTTGTAGCACCCTCAGATTCCAGATTTTCAGATCTTAACAAATCATACATCAATAGAAAGCTTATTTATTCAGCTTTCATATGATGTATAAATCTCAATTTCAAAAAATTGACCCATATGATATTGACCCATTGAGTGGTTTTGTGGTCTAGGGTTACATATTAGAATTATTTCTGAAGGATCATGTAACACTGAAGACTGGAGTAATGATGCTGAAAATTCAGCTTTGATCACAGGAATAAATTACAGTTTACTATATATTCACATAGAAAACAGATATTTTAAACTGTAATAATATTTCACTCTTCTCCTATCAAGGTACTCCGCTCTTGCTGCAGGATCAGAATTTTTTCGCTTGGCAGGCAGTGGCATCTGGTAAAATAGATTAAAATAGTTTTAAATAAATAAATAGGCAATAATAAATACACTACAAATAAATGCAGTATTACTAAACTGAAATTACATGCTCTAATTTTTTTTTAAATTTTTCTCATATTGTACAAAGAGTGAACATAAACTGTCTGAAATATATTTAAAAAAAATCCCAAATTGCATAAAAATCTATTCCAAATGATACTAAAGTAAAGTAATTTTTTTTATATAAACCGTAGATTGAATATAAAAGCATAAAACTGCCAATCTAGGACATATCTATCATTGAAAACAGTCTGCAGTGGTCGCACCACATGATATTTGGTCGCACCACATGATATTTTCAAATTCAGTCATAATTTACAGGCACAGAATTGGCCACCTAAACAAAACAAGCTAGCTTGCCAAAAAAAAGGTCACTATGAAATTTATAATAAAAATATATATTTGTAGAAATAACTTTAATATTACATTTTTTTTTAGGTCATACCACATGACATCCAAATTTGGCAACTACATACCAACCATTACAAAGGTTTATTTTTTTTCCAATTTGAGAGAATTACAAACCTGCTTGCTGCTTCCATGGGTCCTTGGTAAATTGGTTTATAATGTAACTTCCTGTGTTTGAATAGTTTTCAACATATAAGTCCCAAAATGGTAGTTCTTTGATGGTCGCACCACATGATATTTCATAAAATGGACATCATCGGACAAAGTTTGTTTGTATATTATGATGGAAATATAAATGCAAATGCTTTGAATTTTTTTAAAGGATTACAAAACATTTTAGAAATCATGCCAAATAGTGCAGAATATAAATTTGAATAAATTCAGAGTAATTTCAAAGATGTTTTCAAAACAGAAGTTATGGCCGGACGGTCGCACCACATGTTTTGACACTTTAAATAACAAAAAAAAAAAAAAAAAGTAAATGTTTTTGAAAAGTTAAAGTGAGTACATACATGGGAGAGGTACTACAAATATGGAACAGTTTGTTATGTTTCGTGCTGTGGGTCGCTCTCTGTATTGCTCAGTTTGTTTTGCTGCTGTTTGTGGAGCCTGGGCTGTCTGCAGAGACCGCTTTTTTTTACAGTGTGTTCAGGGGACAGGCAGCTAGCGGATAGTGAGGAGATGTTTGCGGTATGTGAAAAAAAATGTTTTAGCCTAAAAAACGCGTGAGATGGCTGATAGCACCTTTAATGGACCGTTTATCGGTTTGGACCATTGTTAGTGCAGCACAAGCCGATCTTGATCAAACGACACTGTTACTACACAGCGCTAAGGGATCCAGTAAAGAAAGCATTTGAATTCACCACTGAAGTAATAACATCACTGCGAGATCTAGTGAGAAACATTTCACATTTCTCCGTTATTAACGGATCAAACAGCGCTGTCGTGGAAACCAGGAGAAACATTGTTCCATGAATGAACTACAGATGGTACTCAACCAGAATGCCTATTACCGCCGCGCCAGCCACCGCGGCAAAACTACCGCGGCAAAACTAAACCAGTCGCATTTCAAAGTCATGCGCGAAATGACCGCCAGGTGGCGCAAAGGGATATTGTGCAATTGCTGCATTTTTTTTCAATTGCCTTAAGTGGGGTTAATGTCAATTTACATTAAGGATGAAATACTACAACTATGGTAAACAGAATATGACATTTTTATAAGGCCAGAAAAATAGAATAATAAGTTAAAAATAGAGACGATAACAATAACCTATATTTCATATTGTGGGCCTAGACGTCGGTGGGCGACAAGCCTATTCCCCGGGGAGCAGTGCGATAACACACACACACACACACACACACACACACACACACACACACACACACACACACACACAAACACAAAAACAAATTTAATACCAAAAATATCAAACAAAAGTAAATTATGTGTAATGAAGCTGATTATTTGTAGCCTACTATTCTATTGAGGAATGAGACGAATGAAGAGTGCTTCTCACTTGTGTGAGCGAACACACATTGGAACGTTTGAACATTTCGCAACGAGTAAATTCATGGCCGAGTGGTAGAACTTGCGTTTCGATCATTTAGATGACACGGGTTCAAATCCCAAACCAACTTGGACTATTGTAATTTTTATATTAGCCTATTAATGCATTTTGTAGCCTATTATTGATGCAGAGAGATTTGTCTAGTTCTAAAACTCTTTTACACCATAATTTTTTGCTTATATTTATAAAATAAAATTACCATGCATTTCCATTTTACACTAAGGAACAAATATTATGCAATGACTTTACATCTGTATAATAATTTCAATCGTAATTTCAAAAGCAGTTCTGTTATATATATATAATATATAGCCTATTGCTACTTCACCAATAAACCATATAAAATATAACAAATAAAGATATGCAACAGGCACGTTTAAATGACAAACAATAAAATCAGAACCAGTATTCTGTTACGTTCATGGTTCCAGTGGCTGTAATGCATGCACGGCTTTTCAAAATGTCACAAAGCGTTTTGAGATTGTTTTGAATGAAATATTGAAGTTTATAATTAAGTGTTTTGGCACACCACGAGTGGCACTATGCATTGTTCTAAAGCCAGGTTTTATTCTGGCATGTTGAATTAGTGTTCGACAAACGCGGCGGCGCGTTCATTTGAATGAAGAGTGCTTCTCGCTCGTGTGAGCGAACACACATTGGTACGTTTGAGCAATCACGTGTCAATCATTAGTAAAGTGATGGCCGAGTGGTAGAACTTACGTGTCGATCATGTAGATGACATGGGTTCAAATCCCGAACCAACTTGGACTACTGACATTTTTATATTAGCCTATTAATGCATTTATAGCCTATTATTGACGCAGAGAGATTTGTAGTTCTAAAACTCTGTTACATAGTTTTTTGCTTATATTTATAAAATAAAATTACCATGCATTTCCATTTTACACTAAGGAACAAATATTATACAATGACTTACTTCTGTAGCCTATAATAATTCCAATCGTAAGCTCAGTCACGATACAAAATCAGCTATATAAAGCCTGATTATGTAATCTTGCACTAA
The DNA here is from genome assembly GCF_949319135.1 of Squalius cephalus. Classification (NCBI taxonomy): domain Eukaryota; kingdom Metazoa; phylum Chordata; class Actinopteri; order Cypriniformes; family Leuciscidae; genus Squalius; species Squalius cephalus. Next base: position 5,893,970 of record NC_137125.1, read on the forward strand.
TTAAATAGGCTAAATCGCCCTGAATTAAATTGTAAAAACATATCAAATAAATGTATTTGTCAATGTTGCGATATTGTTTCATTTAAGTTCATAATTATTCTATAAATGTTGTTTAGTTTAACAGCAGCACGAAGCACTGTGGTTCGAGATTTATTTGAATAAATAAAAAATAAAAAACTTTATTCACAAATCGCACCCTGGTTGTAAGGATTCAAAGATCCCTGTGGAATTTAATATTGAGTTGAACATTTTGTTCATGACAACAAATGAACATGCGTTTGAAGATTGTAGATTTAGTTTTGCTTGGAAAAAGCTGGCCCAAACTGAAGTACCGTTTTAATTCTTCAATTATTGAAATAATTAAATATTTAGTAATAAACATATGACAGAAATATTACTACATAGCCTAAATTATTTAATTCCTTCACGATCAACACTTTAATAGCCTATTGCTAATGTCTAGAATAGCGATTTAAGTGTGAATTGCAAACTCTTTGTTTTAAGTAGTCTCAGACTCAGATAGCCTGTGGGGGGTTTGGAGAAGGCAGTGGCTTTGTCGTGGGGGTGCAGGACAATAGGTGTTAATGTTCCGTCTTTCATATGCAGAGTGTCGGATAGCCAGCCTGATGAGCAGGCAAAGGCAAAATTATTTTAAGGATAAATCTCAAAATCTCCAAAAGTCCATATGTAGGCCCTATATCTTATTAAATTATAGATATTGTAGTTTTATTTATTGTATTTAAAGGTTTTCAACACACAATTTCAATTTAGCAGATAGAGAGCTCTTTAATTCGCGATCAACCTCGTTTTATTGTAAGGTGAGTTCAGCAAGGTGAATTCAGTATTGTAAGGTGAATTCTCGCAGTGAGGGAGACAAAATAAACTTAGCCTACTAAAAAGAGATCCAGCGTGAGAGAGAGACAAAGAAAAATGCCTGTTCTTAATTTATGTTGCTTTGAACTATTTTCATTTTGTACCGTTTAAATTTTTTTTACTTAGCTGCAATTTCGTTGGCAATACACATGTAAAATGTCGCAAGAATAAGATTCATTCTGTGTTTCTTATTTTGCATCGCAAAGTGAATAAACTCTAAACTCGATGCAATCCTGTTTTAAATAAATAAACTGTCCCGACACTTTATTTAAACCTTGAAATGTGCTCTTTTGGGAGTGTTCTTTTACTTTTGTGTGTGTGTGTGTGTGTGTGTGTGTGTGTGTGTGTGTGTGAAAGCAATAGCCTACTGTAGGCTATTGAAAGTCTTTTTCTGATTTGTTCGATCTGTTTTGAAAAATGTCTTCCGTTG